>NW_028158056.1:30000-79611 GCF_964263955.1 Coregonus lavaretus
AGACTCACATTGTAAGAACTGTTCTCTGGTCTTGGGCTCTGGAGGCAGTACAACATCCACTATATTCACTACAGACACACAAACACATTCACAGAGAGAGGGAATGTTATCATCATACCATATTCCACATGTATATGAATAGTAGGGAACTTTCAATGGTCTAAAGTTGATGTTCTTATTATTTTCAACACACCTGTAGTGGAGATCTTGGTCCATTCTCCTTTAAGGACGTCTTCTAGTTTCTCTCTCAGTTCAGACACAGTCTTACTCACATCTCCAAAGTACTGAAGAGGACGGACAACGATGCTGGGTAAGTCTGAAGATACACTGGTACCGGAGAGAGACTGATAACTCTGGGGGGAGAGAGAGAGAGAGAGAGAGAGAGAGAGAGAGAGAGAGAGGGAGAGAGAGCAGAACCAAATGATTGAGAGTTTTAATTTCATATCACATGTATCAAGGCAGTTGAGTTACCTGGAGGAAATGGATGTGATCCTCTGTGTGTGAGAGCTGCTCCAGCTCAGTGCTTCTCTTCCTCAGCTCAGCTATCTCCTGCTCCAGTTGCTCCAGGAGTCCTTCAGCTTGACTCACTTGAGCCTTCTCTTGGGCTCTGATCAGCTCCTTCACCTCAGAGCGCCTTCTCTCAATGGAGCGGATCAGCTCGGTAAAGATCTTATCACTGTCCTCCACTGCTGCCTGTGCAGAGCGCTGTTAAGAGAGAGAGAGAGAGAGAGAGACTTGTCTTACTTTAATGAGCCATCCTCATTACACTAACACCCCCACCCCTAAAAGCACATTGCGTGCCACCACAACCTCCACACAATCACATTATCCAGTACCCAACACCACAGTACAATACACCAACCAGCACCACATTCCAACCGTCCATCCAACCCCTCCTCTCCAGCCGTACAGACAGCCCCCCTGAGCCCCCATACCTCCTGAAACATCTCCACACTGTTGATCATTTTGTACAACTCAAACTCAACCCTAAGGCGTCAACAGTAATGGCATTACCCTGGCAACACAGAAAAAACATGATGAACAGTCTATCATTGCAGAAAACGGACACCCCTCCCCAACTCCCAGGTCAACCCGAGCCAACCAGCTATTGGTGTCCAGGGCTCCATGTAATACCCTCCACTGGACGACCCCTGACCTTTCCAGCACTGGGAGCTTATAGAGCCCCTCCACCTATACCCTTCCATGCTCTCAGCCCCCACAACCCCCTGCCACTGATGCCCCTTCACTCCCACTAAGCTCAGAGTGTTAAAAGTCAGTAAGTCCTCCGGACTCTCCTGCCAGTCCCCAGTCTCTGCTGTCACTTGCAGTGGTGGATCAAAGGCTTTCTCCTGATTATGAACAGATTGTCTGTGTTTGAGCGTCCTGGTACACAGTACGTTTGGTCCTTGTGTACAATAGAGTCCAGGTGGGACTTGAGTCTGTTAACGAGGACCTTGGTAAAGACCTTATATTCCAAACAGAGCAATGCCACAGGCCTCCAGTTCTTTATGTCGCTCAAATCCTTATTTTGGGCAGGAGAGTCAAAGCCTCCCGTCTACAGCTTAGCGACAGCTCCCCCCACCCCGACGCACTCACGCAACACACGTTCTGTCCAATAATTCCCCAGAACTTTTTATAAAAATCCACAGGCAGACCGTCTGAGAGACAGCAGCTGAGAGTTTGTGAAAGGCCAGGGAAATGTCTATTTGATTTATCTGTGACAGAGAGAGTTTGGAAAGGTCTGTGAGCAGAACCTGAGAAAACCCAGGATAATAATAATAATAATAATATGCCATTTAGCAGACGCTTTTATCCAAAGCGACTTACAGTCATGTGCATACATTTTTACATATGGTCCCGGGGATCGAACCCACTACCCTGGCATTACAAGCGCCATGCTCTACCAATTGAGCTACAGAGGACCACAGAGTTCTGCCCTCTATAAATCAGAGTACAACTCCACAGCCTCATCTCCTCACAACAGAAGTTACCCACCCATCAGGCTCCCTCATCTCCCCACAACAGAAGTTACCCACCCATCAGGCTCCCTCCTCTCCCCCACAACAGAAGTTACTCCCCCTTCTGCTGTCCCCACCTCTCCCAAAAGCCTTGGAAGCTTGAGCAAAAAGTGACATCTTGGAAGAGCTTTACATGGAATTTCCAATAGGACACCTGCCTGGGCCCTGGTGAAACAGAGAACTGAGCCCTGTACTAGGTGCAGACACATTTATGAAAGCAAAGACAAGGTCACTGATTTTGGCTCTAACCACTAACAACCTACCCTTACACACCTCTTTTGCTACCCCTGCACTAAGATTTGTGCCATGGCTCAGCACCTGCGCCCCCTTTCCACCAGACCCCCAATACACTTCATTAATCACATAACTGTGTGTCTCTTGCAAAAAAATCATGTTTAAATGTTTTTGGCCGAAAATCACCACAATCAGAAACCAGTAGAGAAGCCCATAAAGCCGCCATGCCAGAAAAAACCATCAATTTAAGCAGATTCTGAAGACATGCCCTTAAGAACCCATGACCCATTTTCTCAGCCTATACCGCTTCCTGGGTGAGAGGACACTAAACCCCTCATTCTTCATCACGTGTTGTACTGACCTTACAAACCTTCCAGGATCAATCAAATAAGACTCCAGCAGAACCTTCTTTTTCCCCTTTAGTCTCCATCAGGAACCTAGAAAGTTCTCTCACCGTATATACTGGGCCCTCAGCCTGACTGGCTGTCAGCTCTGGATCCAATGAGCCATCTGAAAAATCGACCGCCTTGTCCTCCGCTCCCGCAGACTCACCACCCCCCTCTTCCTCCTCCTCCATTGGCACGGTACCGTCCTCCTCCTTCCCAGTCTCTGCCCCCCTGCACTTCCCCCCTGATCAGAGCCTCTTCCCCAATGACAGGCAATATTTGCCTTCGCCACCGGAGTCTCTGTTACTACAGAAACCTGCCTCAGCTCATGTAGCCCAGCTGCAACCCTCCCCACCACCGCTTTCTCCACGGCCTGCGCACCACCACTTGACCCTGTTCTACTCTCCTCCTTCCTGGTACCACCACCACTTGACCCTGCTCTACTCTCCTCCCTCCTGGTACCACCACCACTTGGCCATGCACTACTCTCCTCCCTCCTGGTACCATCACCACTTGACCCTGCTCTACTCTCCTCCCTCCTGGTACCACCACCACTTGACCCTGCTCTACTCTCCTCCTTCCTGGTACCACCACCACTTGACCCTGCTCTACTCTCCTCCCTCCTGGTACCACCACCACTTGACCCTGCACTACTCTCCTCCTTCCTGGTACCACCACCACTTGACCCTGCTCTACTCTCCTCCCTCCTGGTACCACCACCACTTGACCCTGCTCTACTCTCCTCCCTCCTGGTACCACCACCACTTGACCCTGCTCTACTCTCCTCCCTCCTGGTACCACCACCACTTGACCCTGCTCTACTCTCCTCCCTCCTGGTACCACCACCACCACTTGACCCTGCTCTACTCTCCTCCCTCCTGGTACCACCACCACTTGACCCTGCTCTACTCTCCTCCCTCCTGGTACCACCACCACTTGACAACTTTCATGTTTTGAAATTATACTTTATTACTATAATGATTATCAATAAGCCTAAACATTAATTCAGTCACCTCTGGTCGACAAAAACGTATTTTCCTAGTACATTAATTGTCAAATTCATCAACCAGCATCGAGCACTCTGCCTTCTCACGCAAGCGAGGGGCATGTTGAGGTAAATATGCTAACCGCAACGGTTGCATTATGTAATTTATTGGTGGGCTGGAAGATGCAGTGGTTTTTCTTTTCTTTTCAGAGGCTATTTACTCCCAATATGAGATAATTTTATATAGAAGGTTTTTATAATGCATGTTTACTAGGGTTGAGGTTAGCGCATCTGAGTAGGGATTATTTGGGTTCAATACCTGTCCTACCTATCAATCATATTGCTGCTTGTAGCCTATAACTGATGATCCCCACACTAGAAACACCCAAAACTATCTGTGCTAGCAAACCCTGTGTTCCACCCCTCCCCTGTGTAACCTTGAAGTTTGTTAAGAAACAAACACTTGTCTACGAAAAGAGACATGTTTAACGGATTCCGCTTGGCACCCAGCCGAGAGCACACGGAAACCACTTGCAAATTTACCAAAACTAACCAACTACTTGCGGTCTGTTCGGAAGCAATAAACGGAGGCAGATTAGCCAACACAACTCTTATCGAAAGAGGCGACATCTGCACCAACACACCCCTCACAACAAGACAAACCTTTTTCATTAACACAACCACCGCCTTGTTCATTCTGGATGCAGAGTGCAGATGTTCCGCTCCAACCTGTTCGCCGACCATGAGCAAAACTTCCTCCACACCTTTCTCCGGAACGCACCCGAAGCGACAGCGTTTCTTCTCCACTCGGTTGAGGCCATCACGCCGCCCTAACAAACTACCCCTACTCCCCCCTCAACTCTAAACGATAAACAGTGGAAACCAATAAACAAACCCTCCACCATCAGAAAATACATTCAGAAAATACGCAAGAACCAAAAGAAAAAAGAATAGTAGCCCTCCTCACGAACCACAAATCTCTCACAGCAACAACTTCTTCTTCTATGATATAATGGCGGTCCACAAACCAACGTTAAAGGTGCATGCCACCACCTACTGTGCTGGAGTGTGTGGTCAATCACGGTTTCCAACATTTCTAAATCCTCCTACCTAACTCAGTACTTCTGAGAAAATAAAGAAGAGCCCTACTAACTTCTAATAGACCCTCCCCCATCCCCAAAATCCCTTCCAAACCCCCCCAACCCCGTCCAACCTCAATGACCCTACACATCTTTCCCTCTCTTCAACATACTTACAACAATATAACAACACATGCTCCACCGTTTCATCGACCATACCCTCCACACCAGTGGCGGCTCCTGAAAAAATTCTCAGGAGGGGCAATTTTTCTGATGATTTAGGTGACATACACACATTTAAAAAAAGATATGTCCAGCAACAACATGAAGACAGGGGCAGCATATAAGTCAATACCAGAAGCATTTATTGACTGATCTCAAAAGTGTTGGCTTACCAGGGTTGGTGGAGCCCTCAGTTTCATCTTTGCCTTGCAAAGCTAACTCAAACACTCCGCAAAACTTCACACACTGGATTAGCCGGCTGAGGATGTGGCGGTTCTTGCTAATGTCGTAGTAAATATATTTGTTATAGTGAATATGGAATATGATATGTTGAGTAAAATGTTGTGCTAAGATCTATTTAGGTCAGGAGCTGGTTATAAGTTCTGTTCCTATCCAATAACAATGGACAAAAGGGTCCTATCTTGTCAGCCTTGTCAGCAGGTGGCCAAGGACAACACCCACGCCATAGGCCTCTCAGTTCTTCCAACTCACGAGTTCTTGCTCTGAGGACACACACACACACAAACACACACACACACACATCATCACTGTTAAACACACACACACACACACACACACATCATCACTGTTAAACACACACACACACACACACACAAAAATCCCCTCTCTTAGGCTGAACATTTGAAGACAGAGAACCCGACTCAGAGCCAATGCAACAGTGACAGTAGCCTGCAGGGGACCTCGCCCAACTCATCAGGACCAATCAGAAGATCAGAACTACTAGATTGAACCTACTTCATTTATTGCATAAAATGTCTGCACACAATGTTTCGGGGCTCTCTTCAGATAATAATAATAATAATAATAATAATAATATGCCATTTAGCAGACGCTTTTATCCAAAGCGACTTACAGTCATGCGTGCATACATTTTTGTGTATGGGTGGTCCCGGGGATCGAACCCACTACCTTGGCGTTACAAGCACCATGCTCTACCAGCTGAGCTACAGAAAGTGGATACTCATGGATGCGCATTGCAATTGTAAAATGTCAACACAATTGGAGACACCACGTCATTTTTGGAGACATGTTATTGACAGTAAACTATTGTAGATGCGACTGCTAACTAAATAAAACATTTTAGCTGGCTAGCTAATCATCTTAGCTAAATGTGGGGCAAACAATTCAGTTATTTACCGTTAATTTGAGGGATTGGGGTGAAAGAAATCGAGTTACATAGTGATACTTTACGATATACTGTATTGACAATATCGCAATATTTTAGCGCTAGTTGGCTGTACCTGCACCAAAACACCATTATTGTTCCTTCATAGCTTGTTCTCAATCTTTTCACATTGGGAGCCAATTTGTTTTCAGCACTTTTATTTCCATGACTGATCAAAACTCGTTCTCATGGCTTTCTGATCCCTCTGCAACAGACATATGGTGCGCAATAAAATCACAGTATCGAATCGCAATACGTATAGAATCATGAGACTCGCAATGCTGATGCATATATCTTATCGTGAGGTTCCTGGCAATTCCCAGCCCAAGTTCATTTGCCACAACAAATCTCTTCGCTAGCAAACGCGATGTCTTCTCCAAAATGGCAATGTGTCTCCAGCAATGTTTACTTTTTTGACGTTCTATGGCATCTCCACTTTCCAAGCATATATGACCACATGTAATATTTTGGTAAGTGATGCAAATAGTGAACTATGTAGGGCCAGGATGTAAAATATATGTAGCTGCAGCAATTTCTCTTATCTGATATGGTAAGTAATGGGGCTTAATTTATAGCTCCCTAAGAGTTTGACGAACGGGTCCGTGAACGCGATTCCAGATATATTTACCTCTGAATAAACTGCCTTTATTACACCATATCCACATCCAGTAAACTTGTGATTATCAACACTAACCTCATCGTTGTGGCGGCGGACAGCTAGCCTGTATCCCTCGTCATCCAGTTGAGTGAGTGGCAATGTCTTTTTTCGTTCGTACCAATTTTTGGAAAATCCTCGGGTGTAGGACTTTCCGCCTTTAGTAGAAACCTGTTGAATTATTAAATTTGGTCTGGGAGGTCCTAATTGTTTCGTTGCCAATTTATCTTAATTTGTTCGCCGACAAAAAGGAACTTCTTTCAAAGACACAATCGAGTTGGACTGAAGCCTAGCCATTTTGATAGTAGTAGTGAATTGATTGAGGCTGCTACCTGGTCTTTTCTTAGTTACGTTCATTCGTGGTTACGTTATGTATGACGAAAGCGCGTAAGTGCAAGCCCACAGACACCCATAGAGAATGTATTGAAAGCTTTGAAATGTGAAACAAATAGATTTTACATGACAGGCTATGAGAGACTTCTGGGCGATTTTCAACCTGACTGAAATCGCCCAAAAAACGGGCGGGGCCATTTGAAGCACGACTTTAGCCTGATTTGACATTTAGTGGCTGGCAGATCAGACGTGAACACTGATAACTGCTGTTGCCGTGATATAATTTTTTATAAATTTATAATTTTTTAAAATTATTTTATTTTATTTTATTTTTTATAATTGATTAGAAAAAAAATCCCTTCCTTTTCCCGTTTGGCAGTGCGTCGCCCATATCGCCCTATTGAACAAGCCGTCCCTGCTCCACACACAAACCATTCCCATGCTTGCCAACCAGATGTAATGACGAGGTCAATGTACAATGTCCTAAGCGCAATCAAGTAAACACCACCTCTTCCTTCCTAATCTGACTTTTGAATCTTGGTCCATCGACCTTTCTGTAAAACTGTCAACTATTCATATAAATGCCGGCCCTTGTGCTCAGAGTACCATCTCTTCTGCCACACATCTATCAACATGGCTCTGATCTTACATTTGGCCTCACCTCTACCCAGTGGAACATTAATATCAATTATATGTAGTTTCAAAGCTCTTTTAGCTAACTGGTCTACAATTTCATTCCCTTCCACACCCGAATGTGCTGGGACCCAGCAGAATCTCACTACTACACCCATTCTCTCAATTCTCCATAATAACATTAATACCTCCAATAGCAGGTCACTCCTATTGTCGTCCTGATCAGAGCTCTATAAATATCCATCAACAATTGTCTGTCAGCACCCTATTCATAACCAGAGACCCACACAACCAACTACCATGAAAGTTAATGAATGAGAGAGATATGAACATCGTTACAATACTGTACATAGACATAATGTAACGGTTCTTCTTCTTTGGTGTTTAACAGCGGTTGGCATCCAATATGTTGTATTACCGCCCCCAACTGGACTATAATATAAATCCATTATACTTTGTGATACAAAATGGGAAAAGGGGAAATTATAATAATAATAAAAAACACCCTTCCAACTAACCCTACACTCATTAAATACCCACTACCCCATTCCACTACTTTGACCCTATCTGCTCCTGCACCATGCCAACGGCCTGGGAGGACAGGAAACCACAACTCAACACACCCTGTAACTCTTCTGAAGTCTAATCTTGTATGGCCAAATACTTCTCTGCAGCTGCCACCACAACATCTTACACTGATTCAACTGCACCCAACTCCTTTCCCACCCACCCTGAAACCACAAATGTAACTCCTACTGCACCAGATTCTTCTTTATCATGTCCATTGATGCCAGGCTCTGGTTCTGAGCTCTTCACCACACCTTCTACCTCACTTAACTCTCCCTCATTCATTTCCATTTCACCTCCAGAACTCAGTCTGGCGAATGGCTCACTCTGTTTGCACTTGAATTATAACATTTGAAATGTCTATTCCTTTAAAACTTTTGTGAGTGAAATGATTGTTTATTTCACTTTAGTTTATTATCTATTTCACTTGCTTTGGCAATGTAAACATATATTTCCCATGCCAATAAAGCCCTTTGAATTGAATTGAATTGAGAAAGAGAGCGAGAGAGTGCCTTGCAAAAGTATTCATCCCCCTTGGCGTTGTTCCTATTTTGTTGCATTACAACCTGTAACTTAAATTGTTTTTTATTTGGATTTCATGAAATGGACATACACAAAATAGTCCAAATTGGTGAAGTGAAATGACAAAAATAACTTGTTTCAAAAAAATGCAAAAACATTAATAACGGAAAAGTGGTGCGTGCATATGCATTCACCCCCTTTGCTATGAAGCCCCTAAATAAGATCTGGTGCAACCAATTACCTTCAGAAGTCACATAATTGGTTAAATAAATTCATTAAAAATCCTACAATGTGATTTTCTGGATTTTTTTCTCTCATTTTATCTGTCATAGTTGACGTGTACCTATGATGAAAATTACAGGCCTCTCTCATCTTTTTAAGTGGAAGAACTTGCACAATTGGTGGCTGACTAAATACTTTTTTCCCCCACTGTACACCTGTTCTGAAAGGCCCAAGAGTCTGCAACACCACTAAGCAAGGGGCACCATCAAGCAAGCGGCACCATGAAGACCAAGGAGCTCTCCAAACAGGTCAGGGACAATGTTGTGGAGAAGTACAGATCAGGGTTGGGTTATAAAAAAATATCAGAAACTTTCAACATCCCACGGAGCACCATTAAATCCATTATTAAAAAATTGAAAGAATATGGCACCACAACAAACCTGCCAAGAGAGGCCACCCACCAAAACTCATGGACCAGGCAAGGAGGGCATTAATCAGAGAGGCAAAAAAGAAACCAAAGATAACCCTGAAGGAGCAGTTATGCACGTGAATAGTTATGCACGCTCAAGTGTTGTGTTATTTTGTCTTATTTCTTGTTTGTTTCACAATAAAAAATATTTTGCATCTACAAAGTGGTAGGCATGTTGTGTAAATCAAATGATACAAACCCCCCAAAAAATCCATTTTAATTCCAGGTTGTAAGGCAAGAAAATAGGAAAAATGCCAAGGGGGAGAATACTTTCGCAAGCCGCTGTATGTATAGGGGACATGAGTCAGTCATGGTTACTTAAAGTTATGTGATGAGGTGGCCCCGCCTGCAACTTCAAAATCAGTGTCGGCCCACGGCCCAATGGGGAATGTCCTCTTGGTGTAATGATCAAGACCCAGGTTCATATCCCATCAGTTACATTAAGCAGTCTATTCTCTGAAAGGGGTCCAGGCATAGTGGGGTCAGTGGGATTGGAGAGGGGTCCTATCTCTCTCTATAACTGGAGGAGACAGGTAAAATCCTCTGGTCAACAATACTCACCTTGAGAGACTCCACAGCCTGTTGGAGCTCCTTCAGGTCCTTCTCTCTCTCCTGGAATCTCTGCTGGACCTTCTGCTGACTCATCCCCAGCTGCCTCTGTGGAGAATCACTCTTCAATGAGCTATCAAGCTTTATTTGTCCAGTAGATCAATAGTATAGTAATGGGACATAGGGCCCATAGAGAGGAAGGTCTAAAATCTTGAGGAAGTCCCTTTACCATATGATATTTTCTATGTTGCTATGTGAATGATTATAGTGTTTATGGTAGGTGTACATGTATCAAGGGGTTGAGACTGAACTTTGAACTCCTAAAAGGGCATTCGGAATTATAATAGTGTTTGACTTTAGAAAATGGTGATACATTTGGAGCAAACTCAATATACACCAACGTTTGTGTTCATATTTCTTCTGCCGTGGATATATTTCATTTGAATTATCTCATATTCAAACAGCCTCAGATCCTACTGTATCTTTAATTCTTTGTTTATCAGACAGTCACCAACAAGTAGTTCTGGTCTTACCTGTTTCTCAGTCCTCTCTGCTGCAGCTGACACTGTATTATGGCCTTTATGTTCATCCATTGTACACAGATAACAGATACACTGCTGATCGGTAAGACAGTAAACCTCCAGCAGTTTGTCATGATGAGAGCAGATCTTCTCCTGTAGTTGTGCGGTGGCTTTGACCAGCTTGTGCTTCTTCAAAGCAGGAGATTCATAGTGAGATTGGAGGTGAGTCTCACAGTAAGAGGCCAGACACACCAGACAGGACATGAGGGCTTTCTGCTTTCTGGTCCCAGTGCAGACATCACACGCCACATCTCCAGGTCCAGCATAGCACAGAGCAGGAGGGGGAGCAGCCTGGAGTCCTGTCTTCTTCAGAGTCTCCACCATCTCAGCCAACATGTTATTTTTCCTCAGATTAGGCCTTGGAGTGAAGGTTTCTCTGCACTGAGGACAGCTATAGACCCCTTTCAGAACATCCTGATCCCAGCAGCCCTCAATACAGTTCCTACAGTAACTGTGTCCACAGGGGATGGTGACTGGTTCCTTCAGTACGTCCAGACAGACAGAACAACAGAACTGGTCCTGGTCCAGCAGAACTCCCTGCTGAGCCATTTGGACGGTTGTTCACTCTCACACAGACAGACGACACAGAGACTCAGATCAGTTTCGTTTCCTCAGAAAATTGTTTGTGCGAGGGGGAGGGACTTCCTGGTTCTGCCAGAGAGGTGGGGTTAGATGGAGTGAAGGAGGGATGGAGGGAGGGAGAATTTAGAGGAAGGAGGGAGAGAGAGAGAACTGCATGCAACGAGGTGAGGGAGACAAATATTTTAGTTCCTAGGTTAGGGCCCTTCATTTGGAATAAATCTAACAAAATGAGTTGTTAGAATATATAAAGGGTAACAGTTCCTATGAAGTACATATTATAATTATTATAACAAGCTTCATAATTCCTTATAATCAGTGTTATAACACATAAGTGTATTATAAGTGTCTATAATAATTAATAAGTGGTTGTAATGGGGGGGCTTGATATTGATACAATATACTGTAGTTTAAATGAATACTGTATGTATTGACTGATCATTGAGAATGAGGTAATACTTTACATTACAGTGTGGGTATTACTGTTAGGCCTAGGGTCAGGGTTAGAGTTACTACATTCAGCAGTAACCCTAACCCTAGCCATATCTAGGACTAAAAAGAGAAGACGTTTTACAATCAGAGTTCTTTGTATCTCTTCTTAGTCAGACAGAAACCTCCCACATCTTATAGGTGGACGGGGTTATGAACATATCCAATGAATTGTTTCTGCAACCAGATGAAATGAAACTGCCTTTCAGCAGGAAAAGCTTCTCTAATAATCCTAACCATTGCTGGGTGTCTTCAGAGACTGAGGTATAGAGACACACTGTCAAGTCAAATCATCTGGCTGTGCTTTCATGTCAAAACAGTTATTATTTTCTATTCATAAAATTCTATTCTATTCTATTATAAGATAATATATTATATCCATAGGCTCCACTCTGGATAGTGTTAATGATGACTGTTTGTTCTGTACATTGATTGAATGGTTAGGACTATCTCACTGTATTCACTGTTTAAATCCCAAGAAACCAGGAGACCTAAAGGAAGCCTTCAACACTGTATCCCTTCATCCAGTCATAGTAAACAACCTCTGTCTGTCTGTCTGTCTGTCTGTCTGTCTGTAAACACAGCCAACTTTTCTGCGGTGGTTGTTGTTGCTATCAGTGCTGCACAGCTATTTTCAGGTCTCTCCAGAGATGGTCGATTGGGTTCAACTCCAGGATCTGGCTGGACCACTCAAGGACATTCAGAGACTTGTCCCCAAGCCGCTCCTGCGTCTTGGCTGTGTGCTTAGGGTTGTTGTCTTGTTGGAAGTTGAACCTTCACCCCAGTCTGAGATCCTGAGCGCTCTGAAGCAGGTTTTCATCAAGGATCTCTCTGTACTTTGCTCTGTTCATTTTTCCCTCGATCCTGGCTATTCTCCCAGTCCGTGCCTTTGAAAAACATCCCCACAGCCTGATGCTGCCACCACCATGCTTCACCATAGGGATGGTGCCATGTTTTCTACAGACGTGACGCTTGGCATTCAGGCCAAAGAGTTCAATCTTGGTTTCATCAGACCAGAGAATCTTCTTTCTCATGGTCTGAGAGTCCTTTAGGATCCTTTTGGCAAACTCCAAGCAGGCTGTCATGTGTATTTTACTGAGGAGTGGCTTCCGTCTGGCCACTCTACCATAAAGGCCTAATTGGTGGAGTGCTGCAGAGGTGGTTGTCCTTCTGGAAGTTTCTCCCATCTCCACAGAGGAACTCTGGAGCTCTGTCAGAGTTACCATCAGGTTCTTAGTCACTTCCCTGACCAAGGCCCTTCTCCCCCGATGCTCAGTTTGGCCAGGTGGCCAGCTCTAGGAAGAGTCTTGGTGGTTACAAACTTCTTCCATTTAAGAATGATGGAGGCCATTGTGATCTTGGGGACCTTCAATGTTGCAGAAATGTTTTGGGACCCTTCCCCAGATCTGTGCCTCAACACAATCCTGTCTCAGTGCTCTACGGACAATTCCTTCACCCTCATGGCTTGGTTTTTGCTCTGACATGCACTGTCAACTGTGGGACCTTATATAGACAGCTGTGTGCCTTTACAAATCATGTCCAATCAATTGAATTTACTACAGGTGGACTCCAATCAAGTTGTAGAAACATCTCAAGGATGATCAATGGAAACAGGATGCACCTGAGCTCAATTTTGAGTCTCATAGCAAAGGGTCTGAATACTTATGTAAATAAGGTATTTCTGTCTTGTATTTTCAATAAGTGTGTAAAAATAAAAACCTGTTTTCGCTTTGTCATTATGTGGTATTGTGGGTAGAGTGATGAGGAACATGTTTTATTTAATCAATTTTAGAATAAGGCTGTAACGTAATAACATGTGGAAAAAGTCAAAGGGTCTGAATACTTTCCGAATGCACTGTATGGCAGCTAGAAATCAAAAATGGATGGTCTTCAGAGATAGATGGGAGGGGCTGAGGGTAGCTGAAGGCGGGGACTAAAAACAAACAAAAGATAACTAATGTAAAATGTAGTGTCTGTGAAATGTATGTAGTATGTACATTTATAAGCTGGAAGTGGAAGCGTAAGTATTGTTGTCCATTAGTTTAGGAGGGGTGGTAGGGTTAGGGGAAAATAATAAAGAAGGAAAATATATTTAAAATAATATTTACAAAACATATATATGGGGGATTGGAAATGATGCAGACAATTACACAGATAGAAGCCCCAATATATCTGCAATGTTAAAGCTGGTCCTATAGCTGTAGGGTGGCTTTGACCAGCTGGTGCTTCTTCAAAGCAGGAGATTCATAGTGAGGTTGGAGGTGAGTCTCACAGTAAGAGGCCAGACACACCAGACAGGACATGAGGGCTTTCTGCTTTCTGGTCCCAGTGCAGACATCACACGCCACATCTCCAGGTCCAGCATAGCACAGAGCAGGAGGGGGAGCAGCCTGGAGTCCTGTCTTCTTCAGTTTCTCCACCACTTCAGCCAACACAGTGCTCCTGTTCAGAACAGGCCATGGGGTAAAGGTCTGTCTGCACTGTGGACAGCTGTAGACACCTTTCAGATCATCCTGATCCCAGCTTTCTTTAATACAGCCCATACAGTAGCTGTGTCCACAGGCAGTAGTCACCGGATCCTTCAGTAGATCCAGACAGATGGAGCAACAGAACAGTTCCTGATTCTCTGCCATTTTGGTGCTCTCTCCCGTAGCTTAAGCAATGGCAGTGTCAAAGATTACTTTCTGTTCAGTGTCAAAGATGACTTTCTGTTTCATGGAACTCTACACCAGAGGACAGGAAGTGGCTTCCTACTTGACTGTGTACTCTGTATGTAGAGTGGATGTGGTTTATTTGATGAGGAAGCGTGACAGAGTGTTGGGTAGTAGCCAGAGATGGTTAGTATTTATGTTACATGTATTTGAAATACGTATTTTAATTACTTCTGAATATTTTGTCATTAGAATTACACTGGGCTGAACTACAATCCAATGCATTTTGTATTTTTTATTTTCCAAATAAATACTAAATACTTTTCTACACCATTTATCATAACGGTTCACATGTTGTGGCCCCCCTTTCACCCTGCATTGGTATCAGAAGTCTGATAGCACTATGGTGTGATAAGAACGTCTGTTAAATTAACTAAATATAAATGTATATGTAAAAATGTTGATAAATACTTTGTTGAGGGAAAATGTACTTGATATGATTGTAATATTTTGTTGTCTCACCAAGCTGTCTTAAGATGAAGGCACTAATTAAAAGTCACCCTGGATAAGTGCGTCTGCTAAATGACTAAAATGTAAATGTCGATGTAAAAATGAATAATTGCAAAGCATGCTGAGTATTATTCTAAAGAGCTCCGCCCCGAAACAAGGCCAAAAATAATACCCAGTGTGCTTTGCAGTTAATTTCTTATGTTCATTTTCACATATACATTTACATTTTAGTCATTTAGCTTATCCAGAGTGACTTGCTCAACTAAGGTAGATAGCAAAATACAGTGTCACTGTCATAGCAAGAAAAAAGGTTTTGTCACTGTTTCTGAGAATGTTGTTGGTGTTCGGATCGGTTACTTACAAATGTGTTTTTGTATTTAAAATGAATACATTACATTGAATGAAATACATTACAAAATACAAGTATTTAGTAGTTTATTTTGATACATTGATCTTGATGGTATTTTGTATCTGTATTTTGTAATTGTATGTAGTAATTTCTACCCATCCCTGGTAGTAGAATACTCTGTCTGCAGGGTTTTTTAGGACCAGGACACTGGAGGCAAAGGACCGGTTTAAACAGGAAAATGTCCTGCAGTTTTATTAAAAATAAATGTTTCACAAATAACTTTGAAAAGGCAAAATAAAATACCTATCTCTCCTCAGAGCATAATTACTGAGTAATCACTTACAAACTCAAGAGATCAGGGTGTTGTTTCAGTTCTCGGAACAGGGTTCTGAGAACTGACACATCTCAGTTTTCAACCCTAATGCTGAGCTGTTGTGACTTCTATCTCAACAACAGGATGCTGCGCCTCACGCAGAAGCTGTTTTGGCACTCCGCCTAGAACAGTTGGTTTAGACAGAGGATCAACAACAGGATGCTGCCCCTCACCCAGAAGCTGTTTTGGCACTCCGCCTAGAACAGTTGGTTTAGACAGAGGATCAACAACAGGATGCTGCCCCTCACCCAGAAGCTCTTTTGGCACTCCGCCTAGAACAGTTGGTTTAGACAGAGGATCAACAACAGGATGCTGCCCCTCACCCAGAAGCTGTTTTGGCACTCCGCCTAGAACAGTTGGTTTAGACAGAGGACCAGAAAGAGGAACTTGTGCGACACACTGTTCTAATGAAGTTTTACTGGCAGAATGTTTTCTTCATTATATCTTCTTCACACAATAACTTACGTTTAGTACCTTTAAGACTAACTGTATGTCATCTTACTTAATTACCTTGTACCTAAGTCAATTTCTGTCACCACAAATGTTATCCACAAGTTCATCTGACTGGGGAAATAAATATAGGGCTTCATTGACAACATCCTGAAGTATCCCTTTAAGAACAAAACTATAACTGAAATGTCTTTGGCCACCATACCAATCAAAACTACATCAAAAGAGTTCATCAAGAGGTCCATAGTCTTTGAGATAGTGGCTGGGTTGGAGACCCCACCAGCCACATGGTGGCTAACCAAACGGGCATAGAGAGTTGACTGCAGCAAGGTGTACTGCTTAACTAGGATGTGGCCCTAATTGGAGAGTGGCTTTAGGGTGGAGTACGCTTCCAACAGCAGGCATTCCCTTCAACATGTTACAGAAGATAATGTGGAGACAGAGATGGGCAGTATCTCTGTTAATACGTATTTGAAATACATATTTCAATGACTTTTGACTATTTTGTCATTTTGTATTGCACTGGCCTGAACCACAATCCTATGTATTTGGAACAAGATACTTTTGAGACCTGTAATTTGTAAAAACATTTTGTTGTTGTAAAATACAACATATTTTTCTATACCATTCTTTATAGGGGTTGGACATTTTGTGTTTCCCTTTCATCCTGCATTGGTATCAGAAGTCTGATGGCACTATGGTTTGATAAAGTGACTAGTAAATGACTAAAATGTGTACTCTGTATGTAGAGGGGGTGTGGTTTTTTGATAAGGAAGTGTACACAGATTTTTTGGTAGTCGGCAGAGATAGTTTGTATTTATGTTACATGCATTTGAAATACATATATTAATTACTTCTGAGTATTTAGTCATTTGAATTATGCTGGGATGAACTACACTCCAATGTATTTTGAAAATACAAAATACTTTTCTATACCATTTTTTTATAGCGGTTCACATCTTGTGGCCCCGCTTTCACCCTGCATTGGTATCAGAAGTCTGATAGCACTATGGTGTGATAAGAGCGTCTGCTAAATGAACTAAATATACATGTAAAAAGAACACTTGAAAAATATGCTGGGTATTAAAATAATGAGATCTGCACCCAAAAGAAGGCCAATAATAATACCCAGTGTGCTTTGCAATTGTTCATTTTTACATTGTCATTTTAGTCATTTAGCAGAGACTCATATCCAGAGACTTACCATCAGTACATTCAACTAATTTAGATAAACAATCTCATATCACAGTCATAGAAAGTTAAAAGCTGTTTTCTTCCGTCACTGAGAATGTTGTTGTAGTGAAGGTGTATACTAGCAAATGTATTTACCTGTATGTATTTGTATTTTATCTACATACAACTACAAAAGTATTTTGTATTTAAGTTTGATACATTAGTCTTTAGAGTACATTTTTGATGTACAGTATATTTTGCCCATCTCTGTGTTGATATATCGTCTCTCAGTGACTAACTGATTTGGTTATGGCTACCTAGATTCATGTGGAGATAACAACACCCTTCTCCCCCGACAGAGTCATCAGTAAGCACACACACGGCACACACACAGACACACACAGACAGACACACACAGACACACACACAGACACACACACACACACACACACACACACAGACAGACAGACAGACAGACAAACAGACAAACAGACAAACAGACACACACACACACACAGACAGAGACACACACACGCACAGACACACACAGACACAGACACATACACGACACACACACACACACACAGACACACACACACACAGACACACACACAAATACCATCCACATCAATGAGCCAGTCAATGTTAATGTCTCTCTCTCTCTCTCCCTCTCTCTCTGTTTCTCTCCCTGTCCCCTCCCTCCTCTCCTCTCTCAGTGCTGGGTCATGCGTGTGCGGCCCAGTCTGTCCTGGTAGCGGGCCTGTCTGAGGTCCACAGGAAGGGCTATCCTCTGATGGAGCAGGCCCTGTCAGGGAAGGTGCTCCAGGTGTCCGCCATGGCCTGCTTCCAGCTGGCTCCCCCAGTACATCCTACTGGGGCTGGCTGAGCACGTATTTCTGACACACCTATTGCTGCTACACTGTTCGTACACAGAGACAAACTGGGTTGGAGATTTACAATGTCAATGGACACCATATGTAGTTAGGATGAAGTTAGAATGTGGAGTGTTGGAACCAACTGCCAACATGGAGGATAGTATTCTGAACTCTGGAAGCTAGGGTTAGGATGACCCCTACTGGTGTATTAGAGACAGACAAGAGACGTTTGAACCAAATGAATGCTTCTTTCTCTTCCCAGTCTTCCTCTCTTCTCTGTTCCAGGCTCTGTGATCTCCTTCCACCTGACACCCAGTCATATCAGAGGCATCTCCCTGCACTTCCTCCCCCTGTCCTACGGAGGGGGCTGTTTCCTGGGAGCCCTCATCATCCAGCTGGTCTACCTACTCTCTGGAGGTAAAGGCTTCACTAACAGATGCATCATCGTAACCATAGAAACTGAAGAGGAACATCCATTCATGTTGGAATGGTTGATGGGGTTCTGTCTGCATTATGGTGATTCAGTCCTATGGCCACTGATAGTACTGTTCTCCTGTCCAACTACAGGTAACTTGTACCCAAACACACTGCATGAAGGGAATCTGGAGCATTTCTTCTTCTTCTTAGCCATGTTGATGACCATAAACACTCGGGTGTTCTGGTGGATATCTTCCAGGTACAGTATGACAACCTCTCATGTATCAATATAGTCACTGTAGATGAGGCAAAGGACATGAGGATTTTCAATGATACACATTTGAGAATTTCCTTGACCCCTTGAGGTGACCTGAACAAAGTATTAATATAGTCTGTGCAGATGAGACAGGTGACAGTATTGAGACAGGTGACAGTATTGAGACAGGTGAAAGTATTGAGACAGGTGACAGTATTGAGACAGGTGACAGTATTGAGACAGGTGACAGTACTGAGACAGCTGACAGTATTGAGACAGGTGACAGTTTTGAGACAGGTGACAGTATTGAGACAGGTGACAGTATTGAGGCAGGTGACAGTATTGAGACAGATCCACCCTAGCAGTCTCTCCTCCCCTGTGTCCCAGGAACCTAGACCTGAGTGTGGTGCAGAGTAGAGCAGTAGGAAGCAGCCTTCTGGCAGAGAAACTCCTGCAGTACAAGACCTGCCTGTGATTCCACGACACCATGGAACGCTCCTCCACAACAGTCTCCATAGAAACAGTGTTGTGACCTCTACACTACCTTAGTCCCCTGTAGCGCTGGACAAATGCATGTGGACACCTAATCATCGAACATCTCATTCCAAAATCATGGGCATTAATATGGAGTTTGTCCCCCCTTTGCTGCTATAACAGCCTCCACTCTTCTGGGAAGGCTTTCCACTAGATGTTGGAACATTGCTGCGGGGACTTGCTTCCATTCAGCCACAAGAGCATTAGTGAGGTCGGGCACTGATGTTGGGCGATTAGGCCTGGCTCGCAGTTGGCGTTCTTATTCATCACAAAGGTGTTCGATGGGGTTGAGGTCAGGGCTCCGTGCAGGCCAGTCAAGTTCTTCCACACCGATCTCGGCAAACCATTTCTCTATGGACCTCGCTTTGTGCATGGGGGCATTGTCATGTTGAAACAAATAAGGCCTTCCCCAAACTGTTGCCACAAAGTTGGAAGCACATAATCATCTAGAATGTCATTGTATGCTGTAGCGTTAAGATTTCCCTTCACTGGAACTAAGGAGTCTAGCCCAAACCATGAAAAACAGCCCCAGACCATTATTCCTCCTCTACAAAACGTAATAGTTAGCACTATGCATTGGGGCAAGTAGGTTTTCCTTGCATCCGCCAAATCCAGATTCGTCAGTCGGCCTGCCAGATGGTGAAGTGTGATTCATCACACGTTTCCACTGCTCCAGAGACCAATAGCGGCGAGCGTTACACTACTAGCCAAAGCTTGGCATTGCGCATGGTGATCTTAGGCTTGTGTGCGGCTGCTCGTCCACGGATCCCATTTCATGAAGCTCCTGACGAACAGTTCTTGTGCTGACACTGCTTCCAGAGGCAGTTTGGAACTCAGTAGTGAGTGTTGCAACCGAGGACAGACGATTTTTAAGTGCTACGCGCTTCAGCACTCAGTGGTCCCGTTGTGTGAGCTTGTGTGGCCTACCACTTTGCGGCTGAGCCGTTGTTGCTCCTAGACGTTTCCACTTCAGAATAACAGCACTTACAGTTGACCAGGGCAGCTCTAGCAGGGCAGAAATTTGACAAACTGACTTGTTAGAAAGGTGGCATCCTATGACGGCGCCATGTTGAAAGTCATTGAGCATTTTAGTAAGGCCATTCTACTGCCAATGTTTGTCTCATGGCCCTGTACTCTTTTCAATTTTTACCAGTGACCTTCCACTGGCATTACACAAAGCATGTGTGTCCATGTATGCTGATGATTCAACCATATACGCATCAGAAACCACAGCTAATGAAGTCACTGAAACCCTTAACAAAGAGTTGCAGTCTGTTTTGGAATGGGTGGCCAGTAATAAACTGGTCCTGAACATTTCTAAAACTAAGAACATTGTATTTGGTACAAATCATTCCCTAAATTCTAGACCTGAGCTGAATCTGATAATGAATTGTGTGGCTGTTCAACAGGTTGAGGAGACTAAATTACTTGGTGTTCCCTTAGATTGTAAACTGTCATGGTCAAAACATATAGATTCAATGGATGTAAAGATGGGGAGAGGTCTGTCCGTAATAAAGAGATGCTCTGCTTTTTTGACACCACACTCCACAAAGCAAGTCCTGCAGGCTCTAGTTTTGTCTTATCTTGATTATTGTCCAGTCATATGGTCAAGTGCTGCAAAGAAAGACCTAGTTAAGCTGCAGCTGGCCCAGAACAGAGCAGCACGTCTTGCTCTTCATTGTAATCAGAGAGCTGATATTAATAGTATCCACCCCAGTCTCTCTTGGCTAAGAGTTGAGTAAAGACTGACTATGTCACCTTGTTTTTATAAGAAACATTAATGTGTTGGAAATTCAGTGACACACACACACTTCACTGACACACACACTTATCCCACCAGACATGCCACCAGGGGTCTTTTCACAGTCCCCAGGTCCATGACAAATTCAAGGAAACGTGCAGTATTACAGGATACAGAGCCACCCATGATAGCATCCATCTTATATAGTGCAAGTGAACAGCAAATTGTGGTCCTCTGTAGCTCAGCTGGTAGAGCACGGCACTTGTAACGCCAAGGTAGTGGGTTCGATCCCCGGGACCACCCATACGTAAAAATGTATGCATACATGACTGTAAGTCGCTTTGGATAAAAGCGTCTGCTAAATGGCATATTATATTATATAAAAAACAAATAAAGCAACACCTCACGGCACAACGCCTCTCCCCCATGTGACCTACTTGTTGTGTGTATGTACTGACATGTATGTGTAACTGATAGATGCACACACACACACTACGTGTTAATGTATGTAAATTGTAAAGTATTTTGTCTGTAATGAATTTTTTGTTATATATCGGACCCCAGTAAGACTAGCTGTTGCCATTGGCGTCGGCTAATGGGGATCCTAATAAATCAAATCAAGTCTATGGGGAGTGCATGGCTGTGTGCTCGATTTTATACACCTGTCAGCAACGGGTGTGGCTGAAATAGCCAAATCCACTAATTTGAAGGGGTGTCCACATACTTTTGTATATATATATTGTATGTACTGTGTATTCATTTAATTGACAGTCAGTTTTAGACAGTCAGTTTAGATCAGAGGTATTCAACAGTCAGTTTAGATCAGCGGTATTCAACAGTCAGTTTAGATCAGCGGTATTCAACAGTCAGTTTAGATCAGCGGTATTCAACAGTCAGTGTTAAACAGTCAGTTTAGATCAGTGGTATTCAACAGTCAGTTTTAGACAGTCAGATTAGATCAGCGGTATTCATCAGAATAAATACATTTACTCAATAATGATCTTTCTCCAAAACGTTTGTATATTGTCCCATACAATAATCTGTACTCTTCATTTTTGGTTTCCCCCGTGACCCCACTAGGAGTCGCGACCCCGACTTTGAATACCACTGGTTTAGACGGTCATAGACTTCAACCTTTGTGTTCCTTCCTGCTCCAATATAATGTGTGGGTGTATTATGTGTCGTCTATTGGTCTAAATGGATGTGGTGTGGGAGTGTTTTATGTATCATCTATTTGTCTAAATATATATTGGTACATAGATTACTGGAAATAGCTGATTCATTGTGTCAATCAATTCAATAGTAGAGCAATTCCAATGTCATGATGATGACTTTTATTTTGAAAGACCACATTGATTCAGTAAGTGATTCAGACAACTGAATTGTTTGGATTCATACATGTACATGGGTGATTTAACTATTCTCATCTGATCATAAATGGATCAACAATGATCCCAGTTTCTGATTTGACTGGTTTGCCAGTACTACAGTTTACATCAAGAGAAAAAGAGACCCATTTCCAGAGGATTGCAACAGCCAAGAGGTGATCAGGTAGACAGTAAAAGTCTGAAGCCTGAGTGTCAGTCTGTATGTGCCATCATGCCATCTGTTAAGCAAGACCACTAACAGATCTGGGACCAGGCTTTTATTTTTATTTTTACATAACGTTAAAAAAGGGGAATTGAACCAGATCATAGGCCTACTGGAAGACTGTTAATAACCCAGAAGCTCTCCATCAATATGTCTGAAATGGTTGAAATCATCTGTATCCACTGGTAATTATTGAGATATGATTTTGTACCAATCCCAAACCCAGGATAGAGGGGCTGAGTGAATGTGGTCTGGACTCTGTGGAGGAGGGTCATTGTGTCAGAGACGCTGTAGAAGGACAGAGTACCTGCCCTGTGATCCAGGTCCACTCCTACTCTGGAGGAGCAGGGGACAGATATTTCTATTTGATTAGCATTGTGCCAAAACCTACAATGGGGAGGGGATAGCACTCCAAAGTCCAGGACTGACTGTTACCTAGAAATGTAGACTCTGGGACCTTTCCTTTCCTGATGATCCCTCTATATGATACTGCTATTTCAACCCATCCACCGCTCCACTCTACCTCCCAGTAGCAGACTCCAGACAGGCCCTCTCTACACAGCAGCTGTCTCCAGTAGTCAGGATAGGGCTGAGCTTTATCAGTGGCTGTCACCTTCCTGTTCCCCTCAGACAGGCTGAGTTCTGGATGAGCTGTATTCAGATCCAATGTCAGCTGGAGGACGTCTGACTGATGAACAACAAAACCCAATATGTAAAAGAAAGAACATGGATGTTGTCTTTGAGAGGGTGTTTGAATATCACTTACAGAGGGACAACTCTTCTTTGGTCTTCAGCTAAGGAGACATTTCGAATTCTGTCACTATTAAAAAATGCAACTTCATATCACATGTATCAAGGCAGTTGAGTTACCTGGAGGAAATGGATGTGATCCTCTGTGTGTGAGAGCTGCTCCAGCTCAGTGCTTCTCTTCCTCAGCTCAGCTATCTCCTGCTATAGTTGCTCCAGGAGTCCTTTAACCCGTCTCGCTGCAGTCTTCTCCTGGCCTCTAATCAACCTTTTCACCTCAGTGAGTATTCTCTCAATGGACCCGATCAGTTCAGTAAAGATTGTCTCATACTTACTAACTTCTGCCTGTACAGAGCACTGATAACTCACAGAGAGAGAGGAAGGGGTCAATTTCCACTGTTCCTGGATTCCAGACAACCTGTTCCCCAGTGTTGTCTTGGTACTATTTTCACAAGTGTGTGGTAAAATTTCCCAACTCTTAGAACAAAACTCATCACAGATCGTCAAAAAGGCTGTTACTTTTTTCTTCAAAACTTGAAGCACATTTTCAATTGACTAAGTACAAAACACAAAACCACACAGTAACATTTTCACCAAACCTAATCAGTGTTTCATCTAGAAATACCTTTCATATAAAGTAAATGCCTTTCACAATAAAATGCTCACAATACTTTTGATATGATTCTCTACTCATTTGTTTAAATACATTTGACCATAACTTAATCTAACTGCGCTTAATGGTTAATCACTTAACCGGGGGTAACTGTATATGCCATGTATGCATGTTTGTGCATTTGGTTTATAAAAGCGATGTCTAAGCCAGAGAGAGAGAGCCGTTTCATGGAACTGCTCGGCTTTCGTTATTAGATAATAAAAGTCTAATTCTTGGATTCACAGGCTCCAGTTTCTTGTGAGATATGTTTGAGTTGACTACTTCATGAGTCATATATATTTCTACAACAGCAGACGGCAAGGAACTGTTGTGTCTAATGAAGTCTGGGCCATCGTTGTTGACCATGTGGTAAACAGAGGCCTTACCATGGCAGAGGCTGCCAGATTAGTTCACCCCAATCTGAAAAGATCAACTGTCAATTCAATCATAAGAACATTTTCTCCAAGAAAACCGGTAAGTCTGCTGGATATGCACTATGCTTTACCATTACATTTACAATAAATTACATGTTGTAATGCATGTAAATTCACATAACTTGTTCCAGTATTCTTCCAGTATGATCTACTGACAGTATACACTTGTTCTACCCTCAGAATTGACAGAAGACCCCATGGTGGTGGTCGTGTGCTGACCGACCAGCAGGAGTGGGCAGTGGTGGAAATGGTGAGGGCCAGGAATGACATACGTCTGTCTGAAATAAAGCAGGCCATTGAGGAGAATGATGACACCTTTGCCAATGTGGCATCCATCAGCCTACCAACAATCACCCGCCTTTTGAAGAGGCACCAGGTATCTATGGAAACACATTGACCTGGAGCCTTCTGAGAGAAACAACTGGGGGCCGAGTATGTTCAGGTACAGCACTATATAAATACAATGTATTACTGTTGCTATTAATGCACATGCTACTTCACAATATCATAATGGAACTATACTGTAAAAAGAACTAACCAAAATATATTTCTTAGAGGGTGATGGTGCTTGATGCTGCTGTGAACCATCACTAGTATATCTTTGTTGATGAAGCGGATTCAACCTGGCCAAAATTTGGCGCCGTGGGCGGAACCACATCTGCCAACGGGCGTCCGTCCAAGTGCCTGGACAACGTGGGAGAAACATTTCCAAGTGCAGCAGCTATCTCTGAAGATGGTGTGGTAGGACGTAGACCATTACTTGGATCCTACCACACTGCACACCTCATTGGGTTTCTCAATGAAATGGAGCAGGCCTGTCAAGGTGAAGGGGTCACCTATGTCATTGTGTGGGACAATGTCAGGTTCCACCATTCAGAGGAGGTTCAGGCATGGTTTCAGGGTCCCTCCCTGATTTGTGACCCTATACCAGCCCCCCCGGTACTCTCCTTCCTCAACCTTATTAAATTATTTTTTTATCATGGAGGTGGAAGGTGTACGATCGCCACCCTCCTTCTGGCCATGGATGAGGCATGTGATGACATCAATGCAGACCAATGTCAAGCTTTGATTCAACATGCCGAAAGGTTTCTCCAGCGGTGCCTGAACAATGAGGACATTTACTGATGTGGATGAGAATTTATGGCCAAATGCTCTAGATAGGCTTGATGCAAATTAATACGTGCTAAACATTATTTTATTTTCATTAAATGTTTCATTGAATGTCTTACATCTAATTACAGACAGTACTATATGTCGCAATTATATCAGAAAAATAACATTTTTTCCCCATGAATGACTGTAGAGGATGTCATCATTGATCACACCTTTGATTACACATTGAATAGATATCATGGAAATGATACATTGTCAATGTTGTTGGGTAATGTAAGTGTATTGCCTAATGTAAACTGTCATCTACAGTACTGTAGCATATTACTTTCAGCACTTCTAAGGGTTATTTGAAACAATTATCTTGCAGTGATTGCTATTGGATTAACTGGTAGTTAATGATATATTTTCAATTGAGTAGTTTTAAGTTTTTTTGGTGATTAAACCAATGCTCTCATTACATTTATATTTTGAATCAATGGTTGTGTGGTGAGAGATGTTTCCAATCCAAATGAATGCACAATGACAGGTTTTGAATGAAAGACTGGCTGCCTTACAAGCGTGACCAGCTTGGAGTTTTATACTAAGAGTTGTGAAAATGTACCACCTGCTTGTGAAAATAGTACCAAAGTGATTAAAACAAAACCGTAATAGGATTTTTTGGACAGATGAATTGTTAATAGATTTTCAATAAGGAACACTGAGGGAAAACACAACAGAAGAAAAAGGGGGGACGCAACCACTACAGTGAGGGAAAAAAGTATTTGATCCCCTCTCAATCAGAAGGATTTCTGGCTCCCAGGTGTCTTTTATAAAGGTAACGAGCTGAGATTAGGAGCACACTCTTAAAGGGAGCGCTCCTAATCTCATCTTGTTACCTGTATAAAATACACCTGTCCACAGAAGCAAACAATCAATCAGATTCCAAACTCTCCACCATGGCCAAGACCAAAGAGCTCTCCAAGGATGTCAGGGACAAGATTGTAGACCTACACAAGGCTGGAATGGGCTACAAGACCATCGCCAAGCAGCTTGGTGAGAAGGTGACAACAGTTGGTGCGAATTTTTGCAAATGGAAGAAACACAAAAGAACTGTCAATCTCCCTCGGCCTAGGGCTCCATGCAAGATCTCACCTCGTGGAGTTGCAATGATCATGAGAACGGTGAGGAATCAGCCCAGAACTACACGGGAGGATCTTGTCAATGATCTCAAGGCAGCTGGGACCATAGTCACCAAGAAAACTATTGGGAACACACTACGCCGTGAAGGATTGAAATCCTGCAGCGCCTGCAAGGTCCCCCTGCTCAAGAAAGCACATATACATGCCCGTCTGAAGTTTGCCAATGAACATCTGAATGATTCAGAGGAGAACTGGGTGAAAGTGTTGTGGTCATATGAGACCAAAATGGAGCTCTTTGGCATCAACTCAACTCGCCGGGTTTGGAGGAGGAGGAATGCTGCCTATGACCCCAAGAACACCATCCCCACCGTCAAACATGAGGTGGAAACATTATGCTTTGGGGGTGTTTTTCTGCTAAGGGGACAGGACAACTTCACCGCATCAAAGGGACGATGGACGGGGCCATGTACCATCAAATCTTGGGTGAGAACCTCCTTCCCTCAGCCAGGGCATTGAAAATGAGTCGCGGATGGGTATTCCAGCATGACAATGACCCAAAACACAAGGCCAAGGCAACAAAGGAGTGGCTCAAGAAGAACCACATTAAGGTCCTGGAGTGGCCTACCCAGTCTCCAGACCTTAATCCCATAGAAAATCTGTGGAGGGAGCTGAAGGTTCGAGTTGCCAAACGTCAGCCTCGAAACCTTAATGACTTGGAGAAGATCTGCAAAGAGGAGTGGGACAAAATCCCTCCTGAGATGTGTGCAAACCTGGTGGCCAACTACAAGAAACGTCTGACCTCTGTGATTGCCAACAAGGGTTTTGCCACAAGTACTAAGTAATGTTTTGCAGAGGGGTCAAATACTTATTTCCCTCATTAAAATGCAAATCAATTTATAACATTTTTGAAATGTGTTTTTCTGGATTTTTTTGTTGTTATTCTGTCTCTCACTGTTCAAATAAACCTACCATTAAAATTATAGACTGATCATTTCTTTGTCAGTTTGCAAACGTACAAAATCAGCAGGGGATCAAATACTTTTTTCCCTCACTGTAACATTACAGTATAATATTCTAATGAGGCAACCACTAACATTACAGTATGATATTCTAATGAGGCAACCACTAACATTACATTATGATATTCTAATGAGGCAACCACTAACATCACAGTATAATATTCTAACGAGGCAACCACTAACATTACAGTATGATATTCTAATGGGGCAACCACTAACATTACAGTATGATAATCTAATGAGGCAACCAATAATATTACAGTATGATATTCTAATATAACGATATTCTAATGAGGCAACCACTAACATTACAGTATGATATTCTAACGAGGCAACCACTAATATTACAATGATATTCTAACGAGGCAACCACTAACATTACAGTATGATTTTCGAATATTCTAACGAGGCATCCACTAACATTACAGTATGATATTCTAATGATGTAACCACTAACATTACAGTATGATATTCTAACGAGGCAACCACTAACATTACAATGATATTCTAACGAGGCAACCACTAACATTACAGTATGATTTTCGAATATTCTAACGAGGCAACCACTAACATTACAGTATGATATTCTAATGATGTAACCACTAACATTACAGTATGATATTCTAATGAAAAACCACTAAAATTCCAGTATGATATTCTAATGAGGCAACCACTAACATTACAGTATGATATTATAATGAGGCAACCACTAACATTACAGTATGATATTCTAACGAGGCAACCACTAACATTACAATGATATTCTAACGAGGCAACCACTAACATTACAGTATGATATTCTAACGAGGCAACCACTAATATTACAATGATATTCTAACGAGGCAACCACTAACATTACAGTATGATTTTCGAATATTCTAACGAGGCATCCACTAACATTACAGTATGATATTCTAATGATGTAACCACTAACATTACAGTATGATATTCTAACGAGGCAACCACTAACATTACAATGATATTCTAACGAGGCAACCACTAACATTACAGTATGATTTTCGAATATTCTAACGAGGCATCCACTAACATTACAGTATGATATTCTAATGATGTAACCACTAACATTACAGTATGATATTCTAACGAGGCAACCACTAACATTACAATGATATTCTAACGAGGCAACCACTAACATTACAGTATGATTTTCGAATATTCTAACGAGGCATCCACTAACATTACAGTATGATATTCTAATGATGTAACCACTAACATTACAGTATGATATTCTAATGAAAAACCACTAAAATTCCAGTATGATATTCTAATGAGGCAACCAATAATACTACAGTATGATATTCTAATATTTTAACAAGGCAACCACTAACATTACATTATGATATTCTAATGAGGCAACCACTAACATTACAGTATGATATTTGGGCGAAGTATGGTTAACCCCAGTTAGGCCCAGTATGGACTATCAATACAAGTGACCATTTAGAATGTGACCCAGTTCAATGGGTCTTAACAGAACTGGGGGATGTCAGCCATGAAGTTGTCTAAACACAACTGGAATATAATTTGTTTGTGATTCATTGTTAATGGATTTTCCATTAGGAACACAGGGGGAAAACCTAACACAACAACACACATAACACACAACCAATAAAAACACAAAGGGGGAGGAAACCACTAAAGTCATTACCATATTGTCATTTTCTAATGACAGGGAGAAAACATGTAAAATCTAGAAGACTACTTTAGATCTGGTCAGAAGAAGCCTAGTGCACTACGTAGGGAACAGGGAGAGATTTGGGACAGAGACAGTAACTCCTGTATGGAAATCTTCATTCTAATGACAGTGAGCAAATCTCCACCCTATTCCCTATGTAGTGCACTACTTTAGATCTGATCAGAAGTAGCCTAGTGCACTACGTAGGGAACAGGGAGTCATTTGGGCCAGAGTCAGTAACTCCCCTGGGTATGAATTGTCTCTCTATCTTATCTGTCTTCTATATGATGTTCTCCTCTCCTCCTCTCTTCTCTCCTCTATTCACTCTATTCTATCATCCACACCACATGCCAGCTTCAACACAATCCATTTACAAGTTAAAGACACACCTTGGAATAAATAGCAAAGGAAAACTACTACTAGATGGATTTTTTATTTCCCATCACCATGAATCATATTTAATAACTGAACAGTAGCAGACCTAACTTCATCTGTTCCTGACTCTGGGTAGTGGATTAAAAAGACCATCAATCTCCAATGATATTAAAGTACAATTCTGAACATTACTGATATACTGAGTGACAAGTCAAGATAGCTGATGTTTTTATTGTTTGGTAAATACCACCACCTGCTGGACAGGTTTAATGTTGCTTGACTGAGCAGTACGGGAGAATAAAAGATGCCAAATTTAGGGCCGGTTTCCCGGACATCTCCATTGAACATGCTTTTTAGTCTAGGACTAGGCTTCATCTGTGTCCGGGAAACCGGCCCATATATAGTTCAACTAGCAAGTAAGTAACACTACCTGTTCCATGATACTGAGGAAAATTACATTGAGACAGAGAACCAATTGAGAAAACATTTCAATGGTTCTGAATGACAACCAACATACATTAACAGCATACATCATGATTAATGTAAATGTATAAGATTAAAACATTGCACTTACAAATAATATGAATGCATTGAATTGTAATTCACAACATCTTCTGAAGATCAAATCAATCAAATCATTGTACATAAAAACAGAGCAGAATGAATCATCACATCTGGGGACCATCACCACCAGCATGACTAGTATCTATGTGGACCCTACTACAGTTTAACCAGCTCAGCTATAGACTACACCAGCATGACTAGTATCTATGTGGACCCTACTACAGTTTAACCAGCTCAGCTATAGACTACACCAGCATGACTAGTATCTATGTGGACCCTACTACAGTTTAACCAGCTCAGCTATAGACTACACCAGCATGACTAGTATCTATGTGGACCCTACTACAGTTTAACCAGCTCAGCTATAGACTACACCAGCATGACTAGTATCTATGTGGACCCTACTACAGTTTAACCAGTTCAGATATATAGACTACACCAGCATGACTAGTATCTAGTATCTGTAAGTCGCTCTGGATAAGAGCGTCTGCTAAATAACCAATTATAATTATAATAATTATAATTATAATCTATTTGGACCCTACTACAGTTTAACCAGCTCAGCAGTACCATTATAGAGCCAAAACCCAGGATAGAGGGGCTGAGTGAATGTGGTCTGGACTCTGCCTATCCGTGACGTCATCGCGCCAACAGCAGCGCAAAGGCGCAAAGACAACCAAACATAGCATGGCGGACGACAGAGGAGAAGCCGAAGAGCGAGAAATTATCAAGCCACCATTGCGGTCCAGTGTGTGGAAACACTTTGGCTTTTGCAAAGACGGAGATGTTCTAAATAAGTCGCTCGCTGTTTGTAGGATATGTAAAGGTCAAGTAAAGTACAACGGCAACACGACAAATCTCTCCAACCACCTACTAAGGCACCATGGGATTTCACACAACACCGACCGTCCAGGCACCTCTTGCATCGTTCCCGCTGCTACAGCAGCGAAAGGTAAAGTCAACTCTGCAGAAGCCTCAGGTCTCGCCTGCATGTTTAGTCAGAGACTAGGCCAAAACTCAGCTCGGGCGAAAAACATCACGGCAACAATTGCCAAGTTTATCTGCAAAGACATGCGACCCTACAGTGTGGTTGAAAATCCGGGATTCCGTGAAATGATTCAAAATCTACGACAAGAATCCTGCCATCGTCACAGATAACGCCAGGAATATGATTGTGGCCGGTGCAGAAGCCTAGTTCAGTCCACACATTACCTGCTTCGCACATACACTCAACCTTGCCTCGCAGAAGGGATTGGGGGTGGACCGTGCTTCCAGGTTGTTGGGGAAAGTGCGAAGAATTGTTGGATATTTTCACCGCAGCCCGATTGCATGTCACGCCCTACAGGAAAAACAAACTCTGATGGATTTACCAAAACATAAACTGATCCAAGACATAATCACCAGATGGAACAGTTCATTCGAAATGCTTAAACGTTTTTTGGAACAACAGCCAGCTATAATGGCAACTCTGATGTCCAAGGATCTACGAAAGGGGGTCACAGATGTAGGCACGCTGAGTGAGAGTGATATTGCCAACATGGATGACATTGTTCAGTTGATGGGTCCTGTCAAAATGGCAACCACTGATGTGTGAAGAAGACCAGCCAACTCTCTCTGTAATTGCTCCTCTTCAAGCAAAACTGCTGTAACACCTACAGCCATGCGAAGATGACTCAACCCTGGTTGCAGAGATTAAGAGGGTGATGGCCAGTGACCTCTCCACACGATACAGAGGCACCCAAGATGCTCTCAACATAGGTAATTAATTTGGAGTCTTAATTAAAATCAACTTGGTTAATATTTTAGGTTATTAGACTGTATTAATTTGTAAAATGCCACACCTTTGCGTTTTCAAGTTTGAAATTGAGTTGTTTTTTCATATGGAAAAGTAAACAAGATATCTGCTGTCACGATCGTCTAAAGGAGCGGACCAATGCGCAGCATTGCGAGTGAACATGACTTTTATTAAATAAAGTACTCACACGAGAAAACAAAACAACAGACGATACGTGAAGTCCTCTGTGACACCGACAGAACTAAGAACACTGGAACAATAACCCACAAAACAAAGGAGAAAACACACAGAATATATATGGCTCCCAATCAGAGATAACGAGCCGACAGCTGACACTCGTTACCTCCGATTGGGAGTCACATGGCTAAACAAGCACAAAACCCAAACATAGAAATGAAACAACTAGATCCCCAACATAGAAATACACCCAAACAAACGAAAATAAACAACCCTGGCTCAAATATCAAAGTCCATAGAGCCAGAGTGTCACATCTGCAATACAATTCTTAGTTCATGGTGGCTTTACATCATCACTGTGCCACATTTCTTTTAAACATACTAAAGTTTAATCTTCTGATTATTTTGTGTATGAGGAGGTGGTCATCACTTGCAATTTCAGGTCAACTTAATTTAATAATGCAATGAATGCAATATTCTTGTTCTTTAAACAGCATCAGCGTTGGACCCGCGATTTAAAGAACTGCCCTACCTGGAAAAAGAGGACAGAGAACAGGTCTACACAAAACTGGTTTTTGAGGCAGAAGTGTCCCACCAGGTAACTCTTCTCCTCTTTCCTCTGCTCTTTTCTCTTCTCCCCTTTCATTTGTCCTCTCTCAAATCTCATCTGTTCTTTATCTTCCTCTAAATGTATGTGTGCAGTATTACAGAGCAGAAATTTGAACAGTTCACACATTCTTACATCAATAGATGCAAGCAATGGGAAATCAGGAGGAAGACGAGGGAAACTCAAGCACAAAGCTGTCATGATTCAATGAAGAGACCACAGGTGTGTTTCATGTGATACCAATAAAAGATTGTTGTTGTTTTGTATTAATGAGAAACATGACTATATTTTGAAATATATTTCTTATATTGTAGCTCCAAATGAGTAACCTCCTTGTAAGAAGAAAGCCTTCGATGCGCTGTTTGGCGATTCCTTCACCCAAAGAGAAAGAAAATCCACAAGCGAGACAGCCAGAGCAGAGGTGTTAAGGTACCGAGCAAAAGATGCGTTGCCTTTGACTGAAAATGCCATGAAGTGGTGGAGATCTCAGGAGAAAGAGCTACCTGTACTTTCCACCCTTGCTAAACGGTACCTGTGCATTCCAGGCACCAGTGTGCCAGCAGAACGAGTTTTTAGTACTGCTGGCGACATAGTGAACGCACAGAGAAGTGTTCTGCGGCCAGATCATGTTGATCAGTTGATATTTTTGAAAAAAAATCTGTAGTCATTGAAGAGTAGCCTAGTAGGTTACACTTGATCTTTTGTTGAATATTGTTTGTTTATTAAAATGAGAGTAGTAGCAGGTTCATCCACTGCTCATTCAACCTGAAGAAATGTTGGTTGCACTTTATTTTTTATCTTAATACTGTATTTGTATTGTAATGTTGAAAAACAAAAGCAGAAGTAGCAGGTAAACCTACTGTTAATTCAACCTGAAGAGATGTTGGTTGCACTTTATTTTTGATATTAATACTGTATTTGTATTGTAATGTTGAAAAACAAAAGCAGAAGTAGCAGGTAAACCTACTGTTAATTCAACCTGAAGAGATGTTGGTTGCACTTTATTTTTGATATTAATATTGTAATATTTTTATGTTGAAAAACAAAAGCAGAAGTAGCAGGTAAACCTACTGTTGAAATGTTGGCTGCACTTACTGTACTTTTATTGAAAATGTATTGAATATTGAAAATGAGATCAGACAATTTTAACTTCCTGTTAATTCAACCTAAAGTGTTGTTTGCACTTTATTCAAATAAAATGTGAATGCATTTGCCATTCATTGTTGTTTACTTGTTTATTTATATTCATAATTAATTGATACCTGATTCCATTACAAGAAACAGGAATCTAGGAAACTTCACCTGCACTGTCCAGTATCCAGGTATTTATTTCAGTCACACTGGTTGAATATTTGGCTAAAAGGTTACTGAATCGATTTCAAGTCACTGAATCGTTTCGGATCGTATCGTTCTAAATGAACCAATATCGTCCTTGAATCGTATCGACAACCACGAATCGTGATACAAATCGAATCGTTGTTAAAACGAATCGTTACACCCCTAAAAGTAGTGGTCGGAGACATGGAGGGGAGTTGCAGTGAGATTAGTAGAAGAACAGCATCTAGTAAAGATGAGGTCAAGCGTATTGCCTGCCTTGTGAGTAGGGGGGGACGGTGAGAGGGTGAGGTCAAAAGAGGAGAGGAGTGGAAAGAAGGAGGCAGAGAGAAATGAGTCAAATGTGGACATAGGGAGGTTGAAATCCCCCAAAACTGTGAGGGGTGAGCCATCCTCAGGAAAGGAATTTATCAAGGCGTCAAGCTCATTGATGAACTCTCCAACGGAACCTGGAGGGCGATAAATGACAAGGATGTTAAGCTTGAATGGGCTAGTGACTGTGACAACATGGAATTCAAATGAGGAGATAAACAGATGGGTCACGGGAAAAAGAGAGAATGTCCACTTGGGAGAGATGAGGAGTAGAGAATGTCCACTTGGGAGGGATGAGGATTCCTGTGCCACCACCCCGCTGACCAGATGCTCTCGGGGTATGCGAGAACACATGGTCAGACGAGGAGAGAGCAGTAGGAGTTGCAGTGTTTTCAGTGGTAATCCATGTTTCCGTCAGCGCCAAGAAGTCGAGGGACTGGAGGGTAGCATAGGCTGAGATGAACTCTGCCTTGTTGGCAGCAGAACGGCAGTTCCAGAGGCTGCCTGAGACCTGGAACTCCACGTGGGAGTTGTTGTATCTGTTATTATTACTATACAACTATTAAGTTGTATCTGTGCTAACCAGACATTTACACAAAAACTAAATGACCTATTAAGTTGTATCTGTGCCAACAAGACATTTACAGAATAACAAAAAATGGCATCAAACACACATTTTATAACATACCCCGTCTTAAGCAACAAATGCACAATACCAGAAGCATTCCCCAACTCCCTCATGAAATGAAAATGAAGATATGTACGCTATGCTGTATCAAGTGTGTGAATGCACACTTCTGAGGAGGAAGCTCAGGAGAAATACCCCCTAGTCTGGATAGATGAGCCAGGGCATTTTTTTGTAAATCTCAATCTGGCAACCGTCAATCTGCCAACCCTCAATCTGGCAACCTTCAATCTGGCAACCGGGGGCATATCTGATCCTGTTCATTTCAGCTGAGCTTTCATGCGACCCTCACAGCTTGTATGGAGAGAGAACAGCCATCTAAGAGTACGTTTGACATCAGGGTTCATGTCTCGTGATGTGTCCCAGCAATGGGAGCTGACTTTCTTTCCTAGTCTTTTTTCCTGGTCTCCTTTCTTTGTCTCCTCATCCAATTGGCAAGGATCCCCCAGAACCTATTTCTCAATAACATACGGTACGTACTCAGAATATCTGTAAGGCAGACAGCCCTGTGGATGATTTCTATATACACCTACTTTAATAGACTGTGCAATGACTGGATTATTGATCACATCCTGAACTAGAGGGCACTATCCCACAGCATTATCCAGCTGAGAATATGTGTTTGAATATGTATTCATGCTGACATAAAGGCATTTGACTTGTATCTCCATTAAGCTGATGTATTGGCATGCACAGAGACAGAGAGAGGCCGAGAGAGAGAGGGAGGGCGAGAGAGAGAGGGCGAGGGGGGGGGGGGGGGGGCGAGAGAGAGAGATAGATATATATACATCTCAATTTTTTTTTGAAAGTCTTGGCAAAACTAGAGGTTAGGAATCTGGGCTAATATCCATACAGTTTCTCTCTAGCAAAACACAGAACACAGAATTGGTCTTGACCTGACCCTTAAAAACAATGTGCACACACAAACATTTGATGCTAAAATTATTTTTATTATTTTATAATGCTTGAAGAATTTTATATAGAAATGGATATAGAAAACAAGGGAAAGAATGAGAATGAATTTCAGAAAATATTTGTAAAATTGCAGAGGTCACTTGTTAGCAAGGAAAACGTCAGGAACTGAAAAAATACAAAAAGGTATCATTGTTAGAATCATGTAATACTGTGTGTCAAACAAACTTCAGTCATCAGCTTTAACATTCTCTGAGTTGTAACATTCTCCTCTCTTACCTATGCATTATGCCTTCGTTTTTCTGCACACAAGGGTTTTCAAGAATTTAGCAAAGCGATTTTTCCCAGCTGCAAATATAGAGACATCAGAGCGGAGAGAGAGAGAGAGAGAGAGAGAGAGAGAGAGAGAGAGAGAGAGAGAGAGAGAGAGAGAGAGAGAGAGAGAGAGAGAGAGAGAGAGAGAGAGAGAGAGAGAGAGAGAGAGAGAGAGAGAGAGAGATGTTGATTCAACATCATCACATAAAAACAAAATTGGGTGGAAAGAAGGGTGATTCAACCAGAAAACTCCACTGATATCAGACAGCTAAATGCATCGTTAGATTCTTTTTTGCCCTTCCGCGTCACTTTCTACACAAAAGACATCCGCTAAACATAGAATCAAGCTGTTTATCTGTGTCTCTGTGACTGACAATAACTTCGGCAGGAAGTTGACTACAAATACAAAGTTGCCAATATCTTTGCAATTCGAACAAGCGAAGGATAAAAATATGCTTCAACTGAAAACCGAGATGACTGCATTAGAAAATAAATCCAGTAGGCTGTATAGGCCTATATTTCAATCATATTGAAATCAATTTCATGTTCAGTCAATTTACTTCTATTTGTAGGCTACACTGTCTGTAATTTTTGACACCTTCGGCCATTATAAAAACGATACATCGTTAAAACACTAGTAAGCTTAAGTTCCATCGCTATCAGGAAACCGGGCCCTGGTCTTTACCTTTGCACTTTGGTGGCTGGTCGTTCTGAGGGTTCAGAGTCTTTGACTCAGTTGCAGTAACCATGGAGACATCTGACAAGACAAAGGAAAATGGGGGATGTTAATACCATCAGAGAGAGAGAGAGACAGAGACAGAGACAGAGAGAGAGAGAGAGAGAGAGAGAGAGAGAGAGAGAGAGAGAGAGAGAGAGAGAGAGAGAGAGAGAGAGAGAGAGAGAGAGAGAGAGATTGGAAATAAACATCATCACTGTTATTTAGAGCCTAGGGTGTCTCAGTTGGTATGGCATGGCGCTTGCAACACCAGGGTTGTGGGTTCGATTCCCACGTGGGGCCAGTATAAAAAGTATGAGAGTGTGTGAGTGAGAGTGTAGCTTTGACTATATACAGACTCAGTGAGCATAGCCTTGCTATTGAGAGAGGCCGCCGTAGGCACTGCCCACAAAATGAGGTGGAATCCCTCAGATTACACAGACCCACAAAGAATTTTGAACTATTTGCCCATCGTTACAACACTGTATATAGACGTAATATGACATTTGAAATGTCTTTATTCTTTTGGAACTTCTGAGTGTAATGTTTACTGTTAATATTTATTGTTTATTTCTCTTTTGTTTACTACCTACTTCACTTGCTTTGACAATGTTAACATACGTTTCCCATGCCAATAAAGCCCTTAAATTGAAATTGAATTGAGAGGGAGAGAGAGAGAGAGACCACATTTACACCCTCCACACTCTAATTGACAAACAAGTCAACCAAAACAAAGGCAAAATCTACTCGTGTTTTGTAGACTTCAAGAAAGCATTTGATTCATTTTTGTACTAAGGTATTTTATTACAAACGAATAGTAAGTGGTATTGGAGGGAAAACATATGATGTTATTAAATCAATGTACACTAAAAACAACTTAAAATCGGCAACAAGCCGAGACTTCTTCTCTCAGGGACGTGGAGTGAAACAGGGCTGCCCAATAAGTGCAACACTATTTAACCTCAATGAATTGGCAAAAACATTAGAAGAATCGGCAGCACCTGGTCTCACCCTACACAACACTGAAATCAAGTGTCTGCTGTACGCAGATGACCTGGTGCAACTTTCTCCCACTTAGGAGGGGTTACAGCAGCATCTAGATCATCTGCACAGGTTCTGTCAGACCTGGGCTCTGACTGTTAATCTAAAAAAAAACGAATATAATGATATTCCAAAAAAAGGTCAGGAAATCAGGATGACAAATATAAATTCTATTTGGACACAGTTCTATTAGAACACACCAAAAATTACACGTATCTAGGACTAAATATCAGCAACACAGGTAGCTTTCACATGGCTGTGAATGAGCTGAGAGACAAAGCAAGAAGAGCCATTAAAAGGAATATTAAAATCGAAATTCCAATTAGAATCTGGCTCAATCAGTTATAGAACCAAGTGCTCTATATGGCAGCGAAGTATGGGGTCCACTCTCTAGTAATGAATTTCTCTCTGTCTCTCTCTATCTCTGTCTCACTCTTTCTCTCTCTCTCTCTGTTTCTCTCTCTGTCTCTCTCTCTCTGTTTCTCTCTGTCTCTGTCTCTGTCTCTCTCTCTCTCTCTGTGTCTCTCTCTCTGTCTCTCTGTCTCTCTCTGTCTCTCTCTCTGTCTCTCTCTCTGTCTCTCTCTCTTGTCCTTTTTTGTCTCCCTCTCTCTAGATCTCTCGTCCTTTTTATCTTTGCACTGTGTCATCAAATACTTTGTGAAAAGTCTGTCCCTCTCTATCCCCCTTCATGTTTTACCTTTGCATTTTGCTGACTGTTGATCATGCGGGTCCTTGCTCTTTAGCCCTGATGCAGTGAAAATAGAGTAATCTAAGGACAGAAAAGGAATATATATGAATGGAGATTTGATAGGACAATAACACACAGCAGTAAAAGTAGAGTGAAGTCCTATAGGCTGTTTCAATGCACCAGAGGAGTAGTCACACATAACTCAGTACCTTAGTGAGATACACTGCTGTTACTTAAATGTAATACAGTTTTATTAGCCTCCCCATGGGGATTAAGATGGCATCGTCTGAGTACAACGTGATGCTAAACCACCCTGAAGGATGCAAAGCAGAAACATCTGTGTACGCTATCCCTCATGCAGTGAAAAAGACAAAAACTAAAACAAAAAAAATGACGTCAGCTTTATGCGACATCTTTTTGAGTGCGGACCATCACACTTTATTGCTTATTTGAATTTAAGGGTTTTACGCACCAACCTAACTTTAGGGAGAGCACGATGGTGCTCTTTGCTTTTAAACCACAGAGAATGAAATGTTTTGTGTTTGAGTCCATTGTCACTTTGCCTGGTCCTACCTTTACATTGTGGTTGTCTGGTCTGTTTGCCTGTCAATTCCGGATTCTTTACCCTGTCCAGGTGTTCCTGTAAGGCCTTCTCATTCCTCAGCCTGCGCTGCTCTTCTTTAGACAGCACCTCCTCCTCCTTTCTCTTTCCCTCTATCTCTTTGGCCTGGTCTTTATCTCTCCTATCCTTCTGACAAGGCCAAATTCTCTCCTCTTCTGCCATCCTCTCAAATTTGTCCATAAGGAGCTCTGCCTCTGTCTTTGGCGCTGTTACTTTGTCATTCCCATCTTTCTTTTGGACACTCTCACTTTTATTACTCACTTTGACCTGGGGGACCTTGGCCACGCCTTGACTGCTCGTGGAAAACACAGAGAAATCTGAGAGAGAGAGAGAGAGAGAGAGAGAGAGAGAGAGAGAGAGAGAGAGAGAGAGAGAGAGAGAGAGAGAAGCTTTGACTATATACAGACTCAGTGAGCATAGCCTTGCTATTGAGAGAGGCCGCCGTAGGCTCTGCCCAAAAAATGAGGTGGAATCCCTCAGATTACAGAGACCCACAAAGAATGTTGAACTCTTTGCCCATCGTTACAACACTGTATATAGACGTAATATGACATTTGAAATGTCTTTATTCTTTTGGAACTTCTGAGTGTAATGTTTACTGTTAATATTTATTGTTTATTTCTCTTTTGTTTACTACCTACTTCACTTGCTTTGACAATGTTAACATACGTTTCGCATGCCAATAAAGCCCTTAAATTGAAATTGAATTGAGAGAGAGAGAGAGAGAGAGAGAGAGACCACATTTACACCCTCCACACTCTAATTGACAAACAAGTCAACCAAAACAAAGGCAAAATCTACTCGTGTTTTGTAGACTTCAAGAAAGCATTTGATTCAATTTTGCACTAAGGTATTTTATTACAAACGAATAGTAAGTGGTATTGGAGGGAAAACATATGATGTTATTAAATCAATGTACACTAAAAACAACTTAAAATCGGCAACAAGCCGAGACTTCTTCTCTCAGGGACGTGGAGTGAAACAGGGCTGCCCAATAAGTGCAACACTATATAACCTCTATGAATTGGCAAAAACATTAGAAGAATCGGCAGCACCTGGTCTCACCCTACACAACACTGAAATCAAGTGTCTGCTGTACGCAGATGACCTGATGCAACTGTCTCCCACTTAGGAGGGGTTACAGCAGCATCTAGATCATCTGCACAGGTTCTGTCAGACCTGGGCTCTGACCGTTAATCTAAAAAAAAATGAATATAATGATATTCCAAAAAAAGGTCAGGAAATCAGGATGACAAATATAAATTCTATTTGGACACAGTTCTATTAGAACACACCAAAAATTACACGTATCTAGGACTAAATATCAGCAACACAGGTAGCTTTCACATGGCTGTGAATGAGCTGAGAGACAAAGCAAGAGGAGCCATTAAAAGGAATATTAAAATCGAAATTCCAATTAGAATCTGGCTCAATCAGTTATAGAACCAAGTGCTCTATATGGCAGCGAAGTATGGGGTCCGCTCTCTAATAATGAATTTCTCTCTGTCTCTCTCTCTCTGTCTCGCTCTTTCTCTCTCTCTCTCTCTCTCTCTGTCTCTCTCTCTGTTTCTCTCTCTGTCTCTCTCTCTCTGTTTCTCTCTGTCTCTGTCTCTGTCTCTCTCTCTCTCTCTCTGTGTCTCTCTCTCTGTCTCTCTGTCTCTCTCTGTCTCTCTCTCTGTCTCTCTCTCTGTCTCTCTCTCTTGTCCTTTTTTGTCTCCCTCTCTCTATATCTCTCGTCCTTTTTATCTTTGCACTGTGTCATCAAATACTTTGTGAAAAGTCTGTCCCACTCTATCCCCCTTCATGTTTTACCTTTGCATTTTGCTGACTGTTGATCATGCGGGTCCTTGCTCTTTAGCCCTGATGCAGTGAAAATAGAGTAATCTAAGGACAGAAAAGGAATATATATGAATGGAGATTTGATAGGACAATAACACACAGCAGTAAAAGTAGAGTTAAGTCCTATAGGCTGTTTCAATGCACCAGAGGAGTAGTCACACATAACTCAGTACCTTAGTGAGATACACTGCTGTTACTTAAATGTAATACAGTTTTATTAGCCTCCCCATGGGGATTAAGATGGCATCGTCTGAGTACAACGTGATGCTAAACCACCCTGAAGGATGCAAAGCAGAAACATCTGTGTACGCTATCCCTCATGCAGTGAAAAAGACAAAAACTAAAACAAAAAAAATGACGTCAGCTTTATGCGACATCTTTTTGAGTGCGGACCATCACACTTTATTGCTTATTTGAATTTAAGGTTTTTACGCACCAACCTAACTTTAGGGAGAGCACGATGGTGCTCTTTGCTTTTAAACCACAGAGAATGAAATGTTTTGTGTTTGAGTCCATTGTCACTTTGCCTGGTCCTACCTTTACATTGTGGTTGTCTGGTCTGTTTGCCTGTCAATTCCGGATTCTTTACCCTGTCCAGGTGTTCCTGTAAGGCCTTCTCATTCCTCAGCCTGCGCTGCTCTTCTTTAGACAGCACCTCCTCCTCCTTTCTCTTTCCCTCTATCTCTTTGGCCTGGTCTTTATCTCTCCTATCCTTCTGACAAGGCCAAATTCTCTCCTCTTCTGCCATCCTCTCAAATTTGTCCATAAGGAGCTCTGCCTCTGTCTTTGGCGCTGTTACTTTGTCATTCCCATCTTTCTTTTGGACACTCTCACTTTTATTACTCACTTTGACCTGGGGGACCTTGGCCACGCCTTGACTGCTCGTGGAAAACACAGATAAATCTGAGAGAGAGAGAGAGAGAGAGAGAGAGAGAGAGAGAGAGAGAGAGAGAGAGAGAGAGAGAAGCTTTGACTATATACAGACTCAGTGAGCATAGCCTTGCTATTGAGAGAGGCCGCCGTAGGCTCTGCCCAAAAAATGAGGTGGAATCCCTCAGATTACACAGACCCACAAAGAATGTTGAACTCTTTGCCCATCGTTACAACACTGTATATAGACGTAATATGACATTTGAAATGTCTTTATTCTTTTGGAACTTCTGAGTGTAATGTTTACTGTTAATATTTATTGTTTATTTCTCTTTTTTTTACTACCTACTTCACTTGCTTTGACAATGTTAACATACGTTTCGCATGCCAATAAAGCCCTTAAATTGAAATTGAATTGAGAGAGAGAGAGAGAGACCACATTTACACCCTCCACACTCTAATTGACAAACAAGTCAACCAAAACAAAGGCAAAATCTACTCGTGTTTTGTACACTTCAAGAAAGCATTTGATTCAATTTTGCACTAAGGTATTTTATTACAAACGAATAGTAAGTGGTATTGGAGGGAAAACATATGATGTTATTAAATCAATGTACACTAAAAACAACTTAAAATCGGCAACAAGCCGAGACTTCTTCTCTCAGGGACGTGGAGTGAAACAGGGCTGCCCAATAAGTGCAACACTATTTAACCTCTATGAATTGGCAAAAACATTAGAAGAATCGGCAGCACCTGGTCTCACCCTACACAACACTGAAATCAAGTGTCTGCTGTATGCAGATGACCTGATGCAACTGTCTCCCACTTAGGAGGGGTTACAGCAGCATCTAGATCATCTGCACAGGTTCTGTCAGACCTGGGCTCTGACCGTTAATCTAAAAAAAAATTAATATAATGATATTCCAAAAAAAAGGTCAGGAAATCAGGATGACAAATATAAATTCTATTTGGACACAGTTCTATTAGAACACACCAAAAATTACACGTATCTAGGACTAAATATCAGCAACACAGGTAGCTTTCACATGGCTGTGAATGAGCTGAGAGACAAAGCAAGAAGAGCCATTAAAAGGAATATTAAAATCGAAATTCCAATTAGAATCTGGCTCAATCATTTATAGAACCAAGTGCTCTATATGGCAGCGAAGAATGGGGTCCGCTCTGTAATAATGAATTTCTCTCTGTCTCTCTCTCTCTGTCTCGCTCTTTCTCTCTCTCTCTCTCTCTCTTTCTCTGTCTCTCTCTCTGTTTCTCTCTCTGTCTCTCTCTCTCTGTTTCTCTCTGTCTCTGTCTCTGTCTCTCTCTCTCTCTCTCTGTGTCTCTCTCTCTGTCTCTCTGTCTCTCTCTGTCTCTCTCTCTGTCTCTCTCTCTGTCTCTCTCTCTTGTCCTTTTTTGTCTCCCTCTCTCTAGATCTCTCGTCCTTTTTATCTTTGCACTGTGTCATCAAATACTTTGTGAAAAGTCTGTCCCTCTCTATCCCCCTTCATGTTTTACCTTTGCATTTTGCTGACTGTTGATCATGCGGGTCCTTGCTCTTTAGCCCTGATGCAGTGAAAATAGAGTAATCTAAGGACAGAAAATGAATATATATGAATGGAGATTTGATAGGACAATAACACACAGCAGTAAAAGTAGAGTTAAGTCCTATAGGCTGTTTCAATGCACCAGAGGAGTAGTCACACATAACTCAGTACCTTAGTGAGATACACTGCTGTTACTTAAATGTAATACAGTTTTATTAGCCTCCCCATGGGGATTAAGATGGCATTGTCTGAGTACAACGTGATGCTAAACCACCCTGAAGGATGCAAAGCAGAAACATCTGTGTACGCTATCCCTCATGCAGTGAAAAAGACAAAACTAAAACAAAAAAAATGACGTCAGCTTTATGCGACATCTTTTTGAGTGCAGACCATCGCACTTTATTGCTTATTTGAATTTAAGGGTTTTACGCACCAACCTAACTTTAGGGAGAGCACGATGGTGCTCTTTGCTTTTAAACCACAGAGAATGAAATGTTTTGTGTTTGAGTCCATTGTCACTTTGCCTGGTCCTACCTTTACATTGTGGTTGTCTGGTCTGTTTGCCTGTCAATTCCGGATTCTTTACCCTGTCCAGGTGTTCCTGTAAGGCCTTCTCATTCCTCAGCCTGCGCTGCTCTTCTTTAGACAGCACCTCCTCCTCCTTTCTCTTTCCCTCTATCTCTTTGGCCTGGTCTTTATCTCTCCTATCCTTCTGACAAGGCCAAATTCTCTCCTCTTCTGCCATCCTCTCAAATTTGTCCATAAGGAGCTCTGCCTCTGTCTTTGGCGCTGTTACTTTGTCATTCCCATCTTTCTTTTGGACACTCTCACTTTTATTACTCACTTTGACCTGGGGGACCTTGGCCACGCCTTGACTGCTCGTGGAAAACACAGAGAAATCTGAGAGAGAGAGAGAGAGAGAGAGAGAGAGAGAGAGAGAGAGAGAAGCTTTGACTATATACAGACTCAGTGAGCATAGCCTTGCTATTGAGAGAGGCCGCCGTAGGCACTGCCCAAAAAATGAGGTGGAATCCCTCAGATTACACAGACCCACAAAGAATGTTGAACTCTTTGCCCATCGTTACAACACTGTATATAGACGTAATATGACATTTGAAATGTCTTTATTCTTTTGGAACTTCTGAGTGTAATGTTTACTGTTAATATTTATTGTTTATTTCTCTTTTGTTTACTACCTACTTCACTTGCTTTGACAATGTTAACATACGTTTCGCATGCCAATAAAGCCCTTAAATTGAAATTGAATTGAGAGAGAGAGAGAGAGAGAGAGAGAGAGACCACATTTACACCCTCCACACTCTAATTGACAAACAAGTCAACCAAAACAAAGGCAAAATCTACTCGTGGTTTGTAGACTTCAAGAAAGCATTTGATTCAATTTTGCACTAAGGTATTTTATTACAAACGAATAGTAAGTGGTATTGGAGGGAAAACATATGATGTTATTAAATCAATGTACACTAAAAACAACTTAAAATCGGCAACAAGCCGAGACTTCTTCTCTCAGGGACGTGGAGTGAAACAGGGCTGCCCAATAAGTGCAACACTATTTAACCTCTATGAATTGGCAAAAACATTAGAAGAATCGGCAGCACCTGGTCTCACCCTACACAACACTGAAATCAAGTGTCTGCTGTATGCAGATGACCTGATGCAACTGTCTCCCACTTAGGAGGGGTTACAGCAGCATCTAGATCATCTGCACAGGTTCTGTCAGACCTGGGCTCTGACCGTTAATCTAAAAAAAAATTAATATAATGATATTCCAAAAAAAAGGTCAGGAAATCAGGATGACAAATATAAATTCTATTTGGACACAGTTCTATTAGAACACACCAAAAATTACACGTATCTAGGACTAAATATCAGCAACACAGGTAGCTTTCACATGGCTGTGAATGAGCTGAGAGACAAAGCAAGAAGAGCCATTAAAAGGAATATTAAAATCGAAATTCCAATTAGAATCTGGCTCAATCATTTATAGAACCAAGTGCTCTATATGGCAGCGAAGAATGGGGTCCGCTCTGTAATAATGAATTTCTCTCTGTCTCTCTCTCTCTGTCTCGCTCTTTCTCTCTCTCTCTCTCTCTCTTTCTCTGTCTCTCTCTCTGTTTCTCTCTCTGTCTCTCTCTCTCTGTTTCTCTCTGTCTCTGTCTCTGTCTCTCTCTCTCTCTCTCTGTGTCTCTCTCTCTGTCTCTCTGTCTCTCTCTGTCTCTCTCTCTGTCTCTCTCTCTGTCTCTCTCTCTTGTCCTTTTTTGTCTCCCTCTCTCTAGATCTCTCGTCCTTTTTATCTTTGCACTGTGTCATCAAATACTTTGTGAAAAGTCTGTCCCTCTCTATCCCCCTTCATGTTTTACCTTTGCATTTTGCTGACTGTTGATCATGCGGGTCCTTGCTCTTTAGCCCTGATGCAGTGAAAATAGAGTAATCTAAGGACAGAAAATGAATATATATGAATGGAGATTTGATAGGACAATAACACACAGCAGTAAAAGTAGAGTTAAGTCCTATAGGCTGTTTCAATGCACCAGAGGAGTAGTCACACATAACTCAGTACCTTAGTGAGATACACTGCTGTTACTTAAATGTAATACAGTTTTATTAGCCTCCCCATGGGGATTAAGATGGCATTGTCTGAGTACAACGTGATGCTAAACCACCCTGAAGGATGCAAAGCAGAAACATCTGTGTACGCTATCCCTCATGCAGTGAAAAAGACAAAAACTAAAACAAAAAAAATGACGTCAGCTTTATGCGACATCTTTTTGAGTGCAGACCATCGCACTTTATTGCTTATTTGAATTTAAGGGTTTTACGCACCAACCTAACTTTAGGGAGAGCACGATGGTGCTCTTTGCTTTTAAACCACAGAGAATGAAATGTTTTGTGTTTGAGTCCATTGTCACTTTGCCTGGTCCTACCTTTACATTGTGGTTGTCTGGTCTGTTTGCCTGTCAATTCCGGATTCTTTACCCTGTCCAGGTGTTCCTGTAAGGCCTTCTCATTCCTCAGCCTGCGCTGCTCTTCTTTAGACAGCACCTCCTCCTCCTTTCTCTTTCCCTCTATCTCTTTGGCCTGGTCTTTATCTCTCCTATCCTTCTGACAAGGCCAAATTCTCTCCTCTTCTGCCATCCTCTCAAATTTGTCCATAAGGAGCTCTGCCTCTGTCTTTGGCGCTGTTACTTTGTCATTCCCATCTTTCTTTTGGACACTCTCACTTTTATTACTCACTTTGACCTGGGGGACCTTGGCCACGCCTTGACTGCTCGTGGAAAACACAGAGAAATCTGAGAGAGAGAGAGAGAGAGAGAGAGAGAGAGAGAGAGAGAGAGAAGCTTTGACTATATACAGACTCAGTGAGCATAGCCTTGCTATTGAGAGAGGCCGCCGTAGGCACTGCCCAAAAAATGAGGTGGAATCCCTCAGATTACACAGACCCACAAAGAATGTTGAACTCTTTGCCCATCGTTACAACACTGTATATAGACGTAATATGACATTTGAAATGTCTTTATTCTTTTGGAACTTCTGAGTGTAATGTTTACTGTTAATATTTATTGTTTATTTCTCTTTTGTTTACTACCTACTTCACTTGCTTTGACAATGTTAACATACGTTTCGCATGCCAATAAAGCCCTTAAATTGAAATTGAATTGAGAGAGAGAGAGAGAGAGAGAGAGAGAGACCACATTTACACCCTCCACACTCTAATTGACAAACAAGTCAACCAAAACAAAGGCAAAATCTACTCGTGGTTTGTAGACTTCAAGAAAGCATTTGATTCAATTTTGCACTAAGGTATTTTATTACAAACGAATAGTAAGTGGTATTGGAGGGAAAACATATGATGTTATTAAATCAATGTACACTAAAAACAACTTAAAATCGGCAACAAGCCGAGACTTCTTCTCTCAGGGACGTGGAGTGAAACAGGGCTGCCCAATAAGTGCAACACTATTTAACCTCTATGAATTGGCAAAAACATTAGAAGAATCGGCAGCACCTGGTCTCACCCTACACAACACTGAAATCAAGTGTCTGCTGTATGCAGATGACCTGATGCAACTGTCTCCCACTTAGGAGGGGTTACAGCAGCATCTAGATCATCTGCACAGGTTCTGTCAGACCTGGGCTCTGACCGTTAATCTAAAAAAAAATTAATATAATGATATTCCAAAAAAAAGGTCAGGAAATCAGGATGACAAATATAAATTCTATTTGGACACAGTTCTATTAGAACACACCAAAAATTACACGTATCTAGGACTAAATATCAGCAACACAGGTAGCTTTCACATGGCTGTGAATGAGCTGAGAGACAAAGCAAGAAGAGCCATTAAAAGGAATATTAAAATCGAAATTCCAATTAGAATCTGGCTCAATCATTTATAGAACCAAGTGCTCTATATGGCAGCGAAGAATGGGGTCCGCTCTGTAATAATGAATTTCTCTCTGTCTCTCTCTCTCTGTCTCGCTCTTTCTCTCTCTCTCTCTCTCTCTTTCTCTGTCTCTCTCTCTGTTTCTCTCTCTGTCTCTCTCTCTCTGTTTCTCTCTGTCTCTGTCTCTGTCTCTCTCTCTCTCTCTCTGTGTCTCTCTCTCTGTCTCTCTGTCTCTCTCTGTCTCTCTCTCTGTCTCTCTCTCTGTCTCTCTCTCTTGTCCTTTTTTGTCTCCCTCTCTCTAGATCTCTCGTCCTTTTTATCTTTGCACTGTGTCATCAAATACTTTGTGAAAAGTCTGTCCCTCTCTATCCCCCTTCATGTTTTACCTTTGCATTTTGCTGACTGTTGATCATGCGGGTCCTTGCTCTTTAGCCCTGATGCAGTGAAAATAGAGTAATCTAAGGACAGAAAATGAATATATATGAATGGAGATTTGATAGGACAATAACACACAGCAGTAAAAGTAGAGTTAAGTCCTATAGGCTGTTTCAATGCACCAGAGGAGTAGTCACACATAACTCAGTACCTTAGTGAGATACACTGCTGTTACTTAAATGTAATACAGTTTTATTAGCCTCCCCATGGGGATTAAGATGGCATTGTCTGAGTACAACGTGATGCTAAACCACCCTGAAGGATGCAAAGCAGAAACATCTGTGTACGCTATCCCTCATGCAGTGAAAAAGACAAAAACTAAAACAAAAAAAATGACGTCAGCTTTATGCGACATCTTTTTGAGTGCAGACCATCGCACTTTATTGCTTATTTGAATTTAAGGGTTTTACGCACCAACCTAACTTTAGGGAGAGCACGATGGTGCTCTTTGCTTTTAAACCACAGAGAATGAAATGTTTTGTGTTTGAGTCCATTGTCACTTTGCCTGGTCCTACCTTTACATTGTGGTTGTCTGGTCTGTTTGCCTGTCAATTCCGGATTCTTTACCCTGTCCAGGTGTTCCTGTAAGGCCTTCTCATTCCTCAGCCTGCGCTGCTCTTCTTTAGACAGCACCTCCTCCTCCTTTCTCTTTCCCTCTATCTCTTTGGCCTGGTCTTTATCTCTCCTATCCTTCTGACAAGGCCAAATTCTCTCCTCTTCTGCCATCCTCTCAAATTTGTCCATAAGGAGCTCTGCCTCTGTCTTTGGCGCTGTTACTTTGTCATTCCCATCTTTCTTTTGGACACTCTCACTTTTATTACTCACTTTGACCTGGGGGACCTTGGCCACGCCTTGACTGCTCGTGGAAAACACAGAGAAATCTGAGAGAGAGAGAGAGAGAGAGAGAGAGAGAGAGAGAGAGAGAGAAGCTTTGACTATATACAGACTCAGTGAGCATAGCCTTGCTATTGAG
>NW_028158055.1:0-44990 GCF_964263955.1 Coregonus lavaretus
GATTCCATCTGTTCTCCTCTATCCTTCCTGGATGGCAAAGTACCAGGATGTTGTTTCTGGTTTTAATCTGAATTTAGAGAATCTGAGAGTTGAATATATGAAACTTTGATAAACTTGGAATGATAGTTTGTAAACTTGATACACAGACAATTAATGTAATATCTAATATATTGAAATTTGAAAATATAAATATTGAATTTGAATATTCAATTAAATTGAAATGTTATGTTTTAACTGAATGCAATATTCATTCAATTCAGTTTCCATCATGAAATAAAAGTTCAATTTATTCATTACATTATTCAATTTGGGGATTACAAATTACAAATATTACATTAAAATTAAATATCCTAATACAAATTCTAAATTATGGAATTCAAATACAATTTCTGTTGGCACTGAAATTGCTCATATGAGACCGGGCCTTCAGTGAATGTCGAACTAAACCCAATACTTGAGACGAGTGGCGCAGTGGTCTAAGGCACTGCATCGCAGTGCTAGCTGTGCCACTAGAGATCCTGGTTCGTATCCAGGCTCTGTCATAGCCGGCCGCGACCGGGAGACCCATGGGGCGGCGCACAATTGGCCCAGCGTCGTCCAGGGTTTGCAACGACAGGGTTGTGGGTTCGATTCCCATGGGGGGACAGTAAAAAAAAAAAACATGTAATGTATGTATTCACTAACTGTAAGTCGCTCTGGATAAGAGCGTCTGCTAAATGACTCACTAACTGTAAGTCGCTCTGGATAAGAGCTTCTGCTAAATGACTAAAATGTCAATGAAATTGAACTAAACCCAAGACTTGAGACTGGTGAATGAATGTGTAACAGATGGCATTGTTATAGAAGCCAGAAATACCTCAGAGAGTTATAGTAGCGAAGTTACGCTCTTACGCTGTTATGTTCTTACGCTGTTACGCTCTTACGCTGTTACGCTCTTACGCTGTTATGTTCTTACGCTGTTACGCTCTTACGCTGTTATGTTCTTACGCTGTTACGCTCTTACGCTGTTACGCTCTTATGTTCTTACGCTGTTATGTTCTTACGCTGTTATGTTCTTACGCTGTTACGCTCTTATGCTGTTACGTTCTTACGCTGTTACGCTCTTACGCTGTTACGCTCTTACGCTGTTAAGCTGTTACGCTGTTATGTTCTTACGCTGTTACACTCTTACGCTGATACGCTCTTACGTTGTTACGCTGTTACGCTGTTACGCTCTTACGCTGTTAAGCTGTTACGCTGTTATGTTCTTACGCTGTTACGCTGTTACGCTTTTACGCTCTTACGCTGTTAAGCTGTTACGCTGTTACGTTCTTACGCTGTTACGCTTTTACTCTCTTATGCTGTTACGCTCTTACGTCTGTCTGCCACCCACTGTGTGAACAATTGTAAAGGAGTATAGGAGTGTAAGGAGTGAAGGGAGTGAAGGGAGTGCAAGGAGTGAAGGAAGTGAAGGGAGTGTAAGGAGTGAAGGGAGTGTAGGGAATGTAGGGAGTGAAGGGAGTGAAGGGAGTGTAAGGAGTGAAGGGAGTGAAGGGAGTGTAGGGAGTGAAGGGAGTGAAGGGAGTGTAAGGAGTGAAGGGAGTGAAGGGAGTGAAGGGAGTGTAAGAGTGAAGGGAGTGAAGGGAGTGAAGGGAGTGTAAGGAGTGAAGGGAGTGAAGGGAGTGTAGGGAGTGAAGGAGTGAAGGGAGTGTATGGAGTGAAAGGAGTGAAGGGAGTGAAGGAAGTGAAGGGAGTGAAGGGAGTGTAAGGAGTGAAGGGAGTGAAGGGAGTGTAAGGAGTGAAGGGAGTGAAGGGAGTGAAGGGAGTGTAAGGAGTGAAGGGAGTGAAGGGAGTGTAAGGAGTGAAGGGAGTGAAGGGAGTTAAGGGAGTGAAGGGAGTGAAGGAAGTGTAGGGAGTGAAGGGAGTGAAGGGAGTGTAAGGAGTGAAGGGAGTGAAGGGAGTGAAGGAGTGTAAGAGTGAAGGGAGTGAAGGGAGTGTAAGGAGTGAAGGGAGTGAAGGGAGTGAAGGGAGTGTAAGGAGTGAAGGGAGTGAAGGGAGTGTAAGGAGTGAAGGGAGTGAAGGGAGTGAAGGGAGTGTAAGGAGTGAAGGGAGTGAAGGGAGTGTAGGGAGTGTAGGGAGTGAAGGGAGTGTAAGGAGTGAAGGAGTGAAGGGAGTGTAAGGAGTGAAGGGAGTGAAGGGAGTGTAAGGAGTGAAGGGAGTGTAAGGAGTGAAGGGAGTGTAAGGAGTGAAGGGAGTGAAGGGAGTGAAGGGAGTGTAAGGAGTGAAGGGAGTGAAGGGAGTGAAGGGAGTGAAGGGAGTGTAAGGAGTGTAGGGAGTGAAGGGAGTGTAGGGAGTGTAAGGAGTGAAGGGAGTGTAAGGAGTGAAGGGAGTGAAGGAAGTGTAGGGAGTGAAGGGAGTGAAGGGAGTGTAAGGAGTGAAGGGAGTGTAAGGAGTGAAGGGAGTGAAGGAAGTGTAGGGAGTGAAGGGAGTGAAGGGAGTGTAAGGAGTGAAGGGAGTGAAGGGAGTGAAGGGATGTAAGGAGTGAAGGGAGTGAAGGGAGTGAAGGGAGTGTAAGGAGTGAAGGGAGTGAAGGGAGTGAAGGGAGTGTAAGGAGTGAAGGGAGTGAAGGGAGTGTAAGGAGTGAAGGGAGTGTAGGGAGTGAAGGGAGTGTAAGGAGTGAAGGGAGTGAAGGGAGTGAAGGAGTGTAGGAGTGAAGGTAGTGAAGGGAGTGTATGGAGTGAAGGGATTGAAGGGAGTGAAGGGAGTGAAGGAAGTGAAGGGAGTGTAAGGAGTGAAGGGAGTGAAGGGAGTGAAGGGAGTGTAAGGAGTGTAGGGAGTGAAGGGAGTGAAGGGAGTGTAGGGAGTGTAAGGAGTGAAGGGAGTGTAAGGAGTGAAGGGAGTGAAGGAAGTGTAGGAGTGAAGGGAGTGAAGGGAGTGTAAGGAGTGAAGGGAGTGTAAGGAGTGAAGGGAGTGAAGGAAGTGTAGGGAGTGAAGGAAGTGTAGGGAGTGAAGGGAGTGAAGGGAGTGTAGGAGTGAAGGGAGTGAAGGGAGTGAAGGGATGGAAGGAGTGAAGGAGTGAAGGGAGTGTAAGGAGTGAAGGGAGTGAAGGGAGTGTAAGGGGTGAAGGGAGTGAAGGAGTGAAGGGAGTATAAGGAGTGAAGGGAGTGAAGGGAGTTAAGGGATTAAAGGGAGTGAAGGAAGTGTAGGGAGTGAAGGGAGTGTAGGAGTGAAGGGAGTGAAGGGAGTGAAGGGAGTGTAGGAGTGAAGGGAGTGAAGGGAGTGTAAGGAGTGAAGGGAGTGAAGGGAGTGAAGGGAGTGTAAGGAGTGAAGGGAGTGAAGGGAGTGTAAGGAGTGAAGGGAGTGAAGGGAGTGAAGGAGTGTAAGGAGTGAAGGGAGTGAAGGAGTGTAGGGAGTGAAGGGAGTGAAGGGAGTGTAAGGAGTGAAGGGAGTGAAGGGAGTGTAAGGAGTGAAGGGAGTGAAGGGAGTGTAAGGAGTGAAGGGAGTGAAGGGAGTTTAAGGAGTGAAGGGAGTGTAGGGAGTGTAAGGAGTGAAGGGAGTGTAAGGAGTGAAGGGAGTGAAGGAAGTGTAGGGAGTGAAGGGAGTGAAGGGAGTGTTAGGAGTGAAGGGATGGAAGGAGTGAAGGGAGTGAAGGAAGTGTAGGGAGTGAAGGGAGTGAAGGGAGTGTAAGGAGTGAAGGGAGTGAAGGGAGTGAAGGGAGTGTAAGGAGTGAAGGGAGTGAAGGGAGTGTAAGGAGTGAAGGGAGTGAAGGGAGTGTAAGGAGTGAGGAGTGAAGGGATGTAAGGAGTGAAGGAGTGAAGGAGTGTAAGGAGTGAGGGAGTGAAGGGAGTGTAAGGAGTGAAGGGAGTGTAAGGAGTGAAGGGATGAAGGGAGTGAAGGGAGTGTAAGAGGAGTGAAGGGAGTGAAGGGAGTGAAGGGAGTGAAGGGAGTGTAAGGAGTGTAGGGAGTGAAGGGAGTGTAGGGAGTGTAAGGAGTGAAGGGAGTGTAAGGAGTGAAGGGAGAGAAGGAAGTGTAGGGAGTGAAGGGAGTGAAGGGAGTGTAAGGAGTGAAGGGAGTGTAAGGAGTGAAGGGAGTGAAGGAAGTGTAGGGAGTGAACGGAGTGAAGGAGTGTAAGGAGTGAAGGGAGTGAAGGGAGTGAAGGGAGTGTAAGGAGTGAAGGGAGTGAAGGGAGTGTAAGGAGTGAAGGGAGTGAAGGGAGTGTAAGGAGTGAAGGGAGTGTAAGGAGTGAAGGGAGTGAGGGAGTGAAGGGAGTGTAAGGAGTGAAGGGAGTGTAAGGAGTGTAGGGAGTGAAGGGAGTGTAGGGAGTGTAAGGAGTGAAGGGGAGGTAAGGAGTGAAGGGAGTGAAGTAGTGAAGGGAGTGTAGGGAGTGTAGGGAGTGTAAGGAGTGTAGGAATGAAGGGAGTTTAATGAGTGTAAGGAGTGTAGGGAGTGTAAGGAGTGTAGGGAGTGTAAGGAGTGTAGGGAGTGTAGGGAGTAAAGGAGTGAAAGGAGTGTAGGGAGTGTAGGGAGTGAAGGGAGTGAAGGGAGTGTAGGGAGTGTAGGAGTGAAGGCAGTGAAGGGAGTGTAAGGAGTGTAGGGAGTGTAAGAGTGTAGGGAGTGTAGGGAGTGAAGGAGTGAAAGGAGTGTAGGGAGTGTAGGGAGTGAAGGGAGTGAAGGGAGTGTAGGAGTGAAGGGAGTGAAGGGAGTGTAAGGAGTGTAAGGAGTGTGAGGAGTGTAAGGAGTGTAGCGAGTGTAGGGAGTGAAGGGAGTGAAGGGAGTGTAGGAGTGAAGGGAGTGAAGGGAGTGAAGGAATGTAAGGAGTGTAGGGAGTGTAAGGAGTGTAAGGAGTGTAAGGAGTGAATGGAGTGTAAGGAGTGTAGGGAGTGAAGGGAGTGTAAGGAGTGCAGTGAGTGTAAGGAGTGTAGGGAGTGTAAAGAGTGTAGGGAGTGTAGGGAGTGAAGGGAGTGTAGGGAGTGTAGGGAGTGGAAGGGAGTGTAAGGAGTGCAGTGAGTGTAAGGAGTGGTAGGGAGTGTAAGGAGTGTAGGGAGTGTAGGGAGTGAAGGGAGTGTAGGGAGTGTAAGGAGTGAAGGAGTGAAGGGAGTGTAGGGAGTGTAGGGAGTGAAGGGAGTGAAGGGAGTGAAGGAGTGTAAGGAGTGTAGTGAGTGTAAGGAGTGTAAGGAGTGTACGGAGTGTAGGGAGTGTAGGGAGTGAAGGGAGTGAAGGGAGTGTAAGGAGTGAAGGGAGTGTAAGGAGTGAAGGGAGTGAAGGGAGTATAGGGAGTGAAGGGAGTGAAGGGAGTGAAGGGAGTGCAGGGAGTTGTAAGGAGTGAAGGGAGTGTAAGGAGTAAAGGGAGTGAAGGGAGTGTAAGGAGTGAAGGGAGTGAAGGGAGTGAAGGGAGTGTAAGGAGTGAAGGGAATGAAGGGAGTGAAGGGAGTGAAGGGAGTGTAAGGAGTTTAGGGAGTGAAGGGAGTGTAGGGAGTGTAAGGAGTGAAGGGAGTGTAAGGAGTGAAGGGAGTGAAGGAAGTGAAGGGAGTGTAGGGAGTGTAAGGAGTGTAGGAGTGAAGGGAGTGAAAGGAGTGTAAGGAGTGTAAGGAGTGTAAGGAGTGTAGGGAGTGTAGGGAGTGTAGGGAGTGTAGGGAGTGAAGGGAGTGAAAGGAGTGAAGGGAGTGAAGGGAGTGTAAGGAGTGAAGGGAGTGTAAGGAGTGAAGGGAGTGAAGGGAGTGAAGGGAGTGTAAGGAGTGAAGGGAGTGAAGGGAGTGAAGGGAGTGAAGGGAGTGAAGGGAGTGTAAGGAGTGTAAGGAGTGAAGGGAGTGTAGGGAGTGTAAGGAGTGAAGGGAGTGTAAGGAGTGAAGGGAGTGAAGGAAGTGTAGGGAGTGAAGGGATTGAAGGGAGTGTAAGGAGTGAAGGAGTGTAAGGAGTGAAGGGAGTGAAGGAAGTGTAGGGCAGTGAAGGGAGTGAAGGGAGTGTAAGGTGTGAAGGGAGTGAAGGGAGTGTAAGGTGTGAAGGGAGTGAAGGGAGTGAAGGGAGTGTAAGGAGTGGAAGGGAGTGAAGGGAGTGTAAGGAGTGAAGGGAGTGTAAGGAGTGACGGGAGTGAAGGGAGTGAAGGGAGTGTAAGGAGTGAAGGGAGTGAAGGGAGTGAAGGGAGTGAAGGGAGTGTAAGGAGTGTAGGGAGTGAAGGGAGTGTAGGGAGTGTAAGGAGTGAAGGGAGTGTAAGGAGTGAAGGGAGTGAAGGAGTGTAGGGAGTGAAGGGAGTGAAGGGAGTGTAGGAGTCAAGGGAGTGTAAGGAGTGAAGGGAGTGAAGGAAGTGTAGGGAGTGAACGGAGTGAAGGGAGTGTAAGGAGTGAAGGGAGTGAAGGGAGTGAAGGGAGTGTAAGGAGTGAAGGGAGTGAAGGAGTGTAAGGAGTGAAGGGAGTGAAGGGAGTGTAAGGAGTGAAGGGAGTGTAAGGAGTGAAGGGAGTGAAGGGAGTGAAGGGAGTGTAAGGAGTGAAGGGAGTGAAGGGAGTGAAGGGAGTGAAGGGAGTGTAGGGAGTGAAGGGAGTGTAGGGAGTGTAAGGAGTGAAGGGAGTGTAAGGAGTGAAGGAGTGAAGGAAGTGAAGAGAGTGTAGGGAGTGTAGGGAGTGTAAGGAGTGTAGGGAGTGAAGGGAGTGTCGGGAGTAAAGGGAGTGAAAGGAGTATAGGGAGTGTAGGGAGTGAAGGGAGTGAAGGGAGTGTAGGGAGTGTAGGGAGTGAAGGCAGTGAAGGGAGTGTAAGGAGTGTAGGGAGTGTAAGGAGTGTAGGGAGTGTAGGGAGTGAAGGGAGTGAAAGGAGTGTAGGGAGTGTAGGGAGTGAAGGGAGAGTGAAGGGAGTGTAGGGAGTGTAGGGAGTGAAGGGAGTGAAGGGAGTGTAAGGAGTGTAAGGAGTGTGAGGAGTGTAAGGAGTGTAGAGGTGTAGGGAGTGAAAGGAGTGAAGGGAGTGTAGGGAGTGAAGGGAGTGAAGGGAGTGAAGGAATGTAAGGAGTGTAGGGAGTGTAAGGAGTGTAAGGAGTGTAAGGAGTGAAGGGAGTGTAAGGAGTGTAGGGAGTGAAGGGAGTGTAAGGAGTGCAGTGAGTGTAAGGAGTGTAGGGAGTGTAAAGAGTGTAGGGAAGTGTAGGAGTGAAGGGAGTGTAGGGAGTGTAGGGAGTGAAGGGAGTGTAAGGAGTGCAGTGAGTGTAAGGAGTGTAGGGAGTGTAAGGAGTGTAGGGAGTGTAGGGAGTGAAGGAAGTGTAGGAGTGTAAGGAGTGAAGGGGAGTGAAGGGAGTGTAAGGAGTGAAGGGAATGAAGGGAGTGAAGGGAGTGAAGGGAGTGTAAGGAGTTTAGGGAGTGAAGGGAGTGTAGGGAGTGTAAGGAGTGAAGGGAGAGTAAGGAGTGAAGGGAGTGAAGGGAAGTGAAGGGAGTGTAGGGAGTGTAAGGAGTGTAGGGAGTGAAGGGAGTGTAAGGAGTGTAAGGAGTGTAAGGAGTGTAAGGAGTGTAGGGAGTGTAAGGAGTGTAGGGAGTGTAGGAGTGAAGGGAGTGAAAGGAGTGGAAGGGAGTGAAGGGAGTGTAAGGAGTGAAGGGAGTGTAAGGAGTGAAGGGAGTGAAGGGAGTGAAGGGAGTGTAAGGAGTGAAGGAGTGAAGGGAGTGAAGGGAGTGAAGGAGTGTAAGGAGTGTAGGGAGTGAAGGAAGTGTAGGGAGTGTAAGGAGTGAAGGAGTGTAAGGAGTGAAGGGAGTGAAGGAAGTGTAGGGAGTGAAGGGGATTGAAGGGAGTGTAAGGAGTGAAGGGAGTGTAAGGAGTGAAGGGAGTGAAGGAAGTGTAGGAGTGAAGGGAGTGAAGGGAGTGTAAGGTGTGAAGGAGTGAAGGGAGTGTAAGGTGTGAAGGGAGTGAAGGGAGTGAAGGAGTGTAAGGAGTGAAGGAGTGAAGGGAGTGTAAGGAGTGAAGGGAGTGTAAGGAGTGAAGGGAGTGAAGGGAGTGAAGGGAGTGTAAGGAGTGAAGGGAGTGAAGGGAGTGAAGGGAGTGAAGGGAGTGTAAGGAGTGTAGGGAGTGAAGGGAGTGTAGGGAGTGTAAGGAGTGAAGGGAGTGTAAGGAGTGAAGGGAGTGAAGGAAGTGTAGGGAGTGAAGGGAGTGAAGGGAGTGTAAGGAGTGAAGGGAGTGTAAGGAGTGAAGGGAGTGAAGGATGTGTAGGGAGTGAAGGGAGTGAAGGGAGTGTAAGGAGTGAAGGGAGTGAAGGAGTTAAGGTTTAAGAGTGAAGGAGTGAAGGGAGTGAAGGGAGTGAAGGGAGTGTAAGGAGTGAAGGGAGTGAAGGGAGTGAAGGGAGTGAAGGGAGTGTAGGGAGTGAAGGGAGTGTAGGGAGTGTAAGGAGTGAAGGGAGTGTAAGGAGTGAAGGGAGTGAAGGAAGTGAAGGGAGTGTAGGGAGTGTAGGAGTGTAAGGAGTGTAGGGAGTGAAGGGAGTTTAAGGAGTGTAAGGAGTGTAGGGAGTGTAAGGAGGTGTAGGGAGTGTAAGGAGTGTATGGAGTGTAGGGAGTAAAGGGAGTGAAAGGAGTATAGGGAGTGTAGGGAGTGAAGGGAGTGAAGGGAGTGTAGGGAGTGTAGGGAGTGAAGGCAGTGAAGGGAGTGTAAGGAGTGTAGGGAGTTGTAAGGAGTGAGGGAGTGTAGGGAGTGAAGGAGTGAAAGGAGTGTAGGGAGTGTAGGGAGTGAAGGGAGTGAAGGGAGTGTAGGGAGTGAAGGGAGTGAAGGGAGTGTAAGGAGTGTAAGGAGTGTTCGTAGAAGAGTGTAAGAGTGTAGGGAGTAGGGAGTGAAGGGAGTGAAGGGAGTGTAGGGAGTGAAGGGAGTGAAGGGAGTGAAGGAATGTAAGGAGTGTAGGGAGTGTAAGGAGTGTAAGGAGTGTAAGGAGTGAAGGGAGTGTAAGGAGTGTAGGGAGTGAAGGGAGTGTAAGGAGTGCAGTGAGTGTAAGGAGTGTAGGGAGTGTAAGGAGTGTAGGGAGTGTAGGGAGTGAAGGGAGTGTAGGAGTGTAGGGAGTGAAGGGAGTGTAAGGAGTGGCAGTGAGTGTAAGGAGTGTAGGGAGTGTAAGGAGTGTAGGGAGTGAAGGGAGTGTAGGGAGTGTAAGGAGTGAAGGGAGTGAAGGGAGTGTAGGGAGTGTAGGGAGTGAAGGAGTGAAGGGAGTGAAGGGAGTGTAAGGAGTGTAGTGAGTGTAAGGAGTGTAAGGAGTGTAAGGAGTGTAGGGAGTGTAGGTTGTGAAGGAGTGAAGGAGTGTAAGGAGTGAAGGGAGTGTAAGGAGTGAAGGGAGTGAAGGGAGTGTAGGGAGTGAAGGGAGTGTAGGGAGTGAAGGGAGTGAAGGGAGTGAAGGGAGTGTAAGGAGTGAAGGGAGTGTAAGGAGTGAAGGGAGTGAAGGGAGTGTAAGGAGTGAAGGGAGTGAAGGGAGTGAAGGGAGTGTAAGGAGTGAAGGGAATGAAGGGCGTGAAGGGAGTGAAGGGAGTTTAAGGAGTTTAGGGAGTGAAGGGAGTGTAGGGGGTGTAAGGAGTGAAGGGAGTGTAAGGAGTGAAGGGAGTGAAGGAAGTGAAGGGAGTGTAGGGAGTGTAAGGAGTGTAGGGAGTGAAGGGAGTGTAAGGAGTGTAAGGAGTGTAAGGAGTGTAAGGAGTGTAGGGAGTGTAAGGAGTGTAGGGAGTGTAGGGAGTGAAGGGAGTGAAAGGAGTGTAGGGAGTGTAGGGAGTGAAGGGAGTGTAGGGAGTGTAGGGAGTGAAGGCAGTGAAGGCAGTGAAGGGAGAGTAAGGAGTGTAGGGAGTGTAAGGAGTGTAGGGAGTGTAGGGATTGAAGGGAGTGAAAGGAGTGTAGGGAGTGTAGGGAGTGAAGGAGTGAAAGGAGTGTAGGGAGTGAAGGGAGTGAAGGGAGTGTAAGGAGTGTAAGGAGTGTAAGAGTGTAGGCGAGTTAGGGAGTGAAGGGCATGAAGGGAGTGTAGGAGTGAAGGGAGTGAAGGGAGTGTAAGGAGTGTAGGAGTGTAAGGAGTGTAGGAGTGTAAGGAGTGAGGGAGTGTAAGGAGTGTAGGGAGTGAAGGGAGTGAAGGGAGTGTAAGGAGTGCAGTGAGTGTAAGGTGTAGGGAGTGTAAGAGTGTAGGGAGTGTAGGGAGTGAAGGGAGTGTAGGGAGTGTAAGGAGTGACGGGAGTGAAGGGAGTGTAGGGAGTGTAAGGAGTGAAGGGAGTGTAAGGAGTGTAGGAGTGAAGGGAGTGTAAGGAGTGTAGGGAGTGAAGGGAGTGAAGGGAGTGTAGGGAGTGTAAGGAGTGTAGGGAGTGAAGGGAGTGTAAGGAGTGTAGGGAGTGAAGGGAGTGAGGGGAGTGTAGGGAATGAAGGGAGTGAGGGAGTGTAGGGAGTGTAAGGAGTGTAGGGAGTGAAGGGAGTGTAAGGAGTGTAGGGAGTGAAGGGAGTGAAGGGAGTGTAAGGAGTGAAGGGAGTGAAGGGAGTGTAAGGATTGTAAGGAGTGTAGGGAGTGTAAGGAGTGAAGGGAGTGAAGGGAGTGTAGGGATTGAAGGGATTGAAGGGAGTGTAAGGAGTGTAGGCAGTTAGGGAGTGTAGGGAATGAAGGGAGTGAGGGGAGTGTAAGGAGTGTAAGGAGTGTAAGGAGTGTAGGGAGTGTAGGGAGTGAAGGGAGTGAAGGGAGTGTAAGGAGTGAAGGGAGTGTAAGGAGTGAAGGGAGTGAAGGGAGTGTAGGGAGTGAAGGGAGTGAAGGGAGTGAAGGGAGTGTAAGGAGTGAAGGGAGTGTAAGGAGTGAAGGGAGTGAAGGGAGTGTAAGGAGTGAAGGGAGTGAAGGGAGTGAAGGGAGTGTAAGGAGTGAAGGGAATGAAGGGAGTGAAGGGAGTGAAGGGAGTGTAAGGAGTTTAGGGAGTGAAGGGAGTGTAGGGAGTGTAAGGAGTGAAGGGAGTGTAAGGAGTGAAGGGAGTGAAGGAAGTGAAGGGAGTGTAGGAGTGTAAGGAGTGTAGGGAGTGAAGGGAGTGTAAGGAGTGTAAGGATGTAAGGAGTGTAAGGAGTGTAGGAGTGTAAGGAGTGTAGGGAGTGTAGGGAGTGAAGGGAGTGAAAGGAGTGAAGGGAGTGAAGGGAGTGTAAGGAGTGTCGGGAGTGTAAGGAGTGAAGGGAGTGAAGGGAGTGAAGGGAGTGTAAGGAGTGAAGGGAGTGAAGGGAGTGAAGGGAGTGAAGGGAGTGTAAGGAGTGTAGGGAGTGAAGGGAGTGTAGGGAGTGTAAGGAGTGAAGGGAGTGTAAGGAGTGAAGGGAGTGAAGGAAGTGTAGGAGTGAAGGGATTGAAGGGAGTGTAAGGAGTGAAGGGAGTGTAAGGAGTGAAGGAGTGAAGGAAGTGTAGGGAGTGAAGGCAGTGAAGGGAGTGTAAGGTTTGAAGGGAGTGAAGGGAGTGTAAGGTGTGAAGGGAGTGAAGGGAGTGAAGGGAGTGTAAGGAGTGAAGGGAGTGAAGGGAGTGTAAGGAGTGAAGGGAGTGTAAGGAGTGAAGGAGTGAAGGGAGTGAAGGGAGTGTAAGGAGTGAAGGGAGTGAAGGGAGTGAAGGGAGTGAAGGGAGTGTAAGGAGTGTAGGGAGTGAAGGGAGTGTAGGGAGTGTAAGGAGTGAAGGGAGTGTAAGGAGTGAAGGGAGTGAAGGGAGTGAAGGGAGTGTAAGGAGTGAAGGGAGTGAAGGGAGTGTAAGGAGTGAAGGGAGTGTAAGGAGTGAAGGGAGTGAAGGGAGTGAAGGGAGTGTAAGGAGTGAAGGGAGTGAAGGGAGTGAAGGGAGTGAAGGAGTGTAGGGAGTGAAGGGAGTGTAGGGAGTGTAAGGAGTGAAGGGAGTGTAAGGAGTGAAGGGAGTGAAGGAAGTGAAGGGAGGTAGGGAGTGTAGGGAGTGTAAGGAGTGTAGGGAGTGAAGGGAGTTTAAGGAGTGTAAGAGTGTAGGGAGTGTAGGGAGTGTAAGGAGTGTAGGGAGTGTAGGGAGTAAAGGGAGTGAAAGGAGTATAGGGAGTGTAGGGAGTGAAGGGAGTGAAGGGAGTGTAGGGAGTGTAGGGAGTGAAGGCAGTGAAGGGAGTGTAAGGAGTGTAGGGAGTGTAAGGAGTGTAGGGAGTGTAGGGAGTGAAGGGAGTGAAAGGAGTGTAGGGAGTGTAGGGAGTGAAGGGAGTGAAGGGAGTGTAGGGAGTGAAGGGAGTGAAGGGAGTGTAAGGAGTGTAAGGAGTGTGAGGAGTGTAAGGAGTGTAGCGAGTGTAGGGAGTGAAGGGAGTGTAGGGAGTGAAGGGAGTGAAGGGAGTGAAGGAATGTAAGGAGTGTAGGGAGTGTAAGGAGTGTAAGGAGTGTAAGGAGTGAAGGAGTGTAAGGAGTGTAGGGAGTGAAGGGAGTGTAAGGAGTGCAGTGAGTGTAAGGAGTGTAGGGAGTGTAAGGAGTTTAGGGAGTGTAGGGATTGAAGGGAGTGTAGGGAGTGTAGGGAGTGAAGGGAGTGTAAGGAGTGCAGTGAGTGAAGGAGTGTAGGGAGTGTAAGGAGTGTAGGGAGTGTAGGGAGTGAAGGGAGTGTAGGGAGTGTAAGGAGTGAAGGGAGTGAAGGGAGTGTAGGGAGTGTAGGGAGTGAAGGGAGTGAAGGAGTGAAGGGAGTGAAGGGAGTGAAGGGAGTGTAAGGAGTGTAGTGAGTGTAAGGAGTGAAAGGAGTGTAAGGAGTGTAGGGAGTGTAGGTTGTGAAGGGAGTGAAGGAGTGTAAGGAGTGAAGGGAGTGTAAGGAGTGAAGGGAGTGAAGGGAGTGTAGGGAGTGACGGGAGTGAAGGGAGTGAAGGGAGTGTAAGGAGTGAAGGGAGTGTAAGGAGTGAAGGGAGTGAAGGGAGTGTAAGGAGTGAAGGGAGTGAAGGGAGTGAAGGGAGTGAAGGGAGTGTAAGGAGTGTAAGGAGTGAAGGGATTGAAGGGAGTGAAGGGAGTGAAGGGAGTGTAAGGAGTTTAGGGAGTGAAGGGAGTGTAAGGAGTGAAGGGAGTGAAGGGAGTGAAGGGAGTGTAAGGAGTGAAGGGAGTGAAGGGAGTGTAAGGAGTGAAGGGAGTGAAGGGAGTGTAAGGAGTGAAGGGAGTGTAAGGAGTGAAGGGAGTGAAGGGAGTGAAGGGAGTGTAAGGAGTGAAGGGAGTGAAGGGAGTGAAGGGAGTGAAGGGAGTGTAGGGAGTGAAGGGAGTGTAGGGAGTGTAAGGAGTGAAGGGAGTGTAAGGAGTGAAGGGAGTGAAGGAAGTGAAGGGAGTGTAGGGAGTGTAGGGAGTGTAAGGAGTGTAGGGAGTGAAGGGAGTTTAAGGAGTGTAAGGAGTGTAGGGAGTGTAAGGAGTGTAGGGAGTGTAAGGAGTGTAGGGAGTGTAGGGAGTAAAGGGAGTGAAAGGAGTATAGGGAGTGTAGGGAGTGAAGGGAGTGAAGGGAGTGTAGGGAGTGTAGGGAGTGAAGGCAGTGAAGGGAGTGTAAGGAGTGTAGGGAGTGTAAGGAGTGTAGGGAGTGTAGGGAGTGAAGGGAGTGAAAGGAGTGTAGGGAGTGTAGGGAGTGAAGGGAGTGAAGGGAGTGTAGGGAGTGAAGGGAGTGAAGGGAGTGTAAGGAGTGTAAGGAGTGTGAGGAGTGTAAGGAGTGTAGCGAGTGTAGGGAGTGAAGGGAGTGAAGGGAGTGTAGGGAGTGAAGGGAGTGAAGGGAGTGAAGGAATGTAAGGAGTGTAGGGAGTGTAAGGAGTGTAAGGAGTGTAAGGAGTGATGGGAGTGTAAGGAGTGTAGGGAGTGAAGGGAGTGTAAGGAGTGCAGTGAGTGTAAGGAGTGTAGGGAGTGTAAGGAGTTTAGGGAGTGTAGGGAGTGAAGGGAGTGTAGGGAGTGTAGGGAGTGAAGGGAGTGTAAGGAGTGCAGTGAGTGTAAGGAGTGTAGGGAGTGTAAGGAGTGTAGGGAGTGTAGGGAGTGAAGGGAGTGTAGGGAGTGTAAGGAGTGAAGGGAGTGAAGGGAGTGTAGGGAGTGTAGGGAGTGAAGGGAGTGAAGGGAGTGAAGGGAGTGTAAGGAGTGTAGTGAGTGTAAGGAGTGTAAGGAGTGTAAGGAGTGTAGGGAGTGTAGGTTGTGAAGGGAGTGAAGGGAGTGTAAGGAGTGAAGGGAGTGTAAGGAGTGAAGGGAGTGAAGTGAGTGTAGGGAGTGAAGGGAGTGAAGGGAGTGAAGGGAGTGTAAGGAGTGAAGGGAGTGTAAGGAGTGAAGGGAGTGAAGGGAGTGTAATGAGTGAAGGGAGTGAAGGGAGTGAAGGGAGTGTAAGGAGTGAAGGGAATGAAGGGAGTGAAGGGAGTGAAGGGAGTGTAAGGAGTTTAGGGAGTGAAGGGAGTGTAGGGAGTGTAAGGGGTGAAGGGAGTGTAAGGAGTGAAGGGAGTGAAGGAAGTGAAGGGAGTGTAGGGAGTGTAAGGAGTGTAGGGAGTGAAGGGAGTGTAAGGAGTGTAAGGAGTGTAAGGAGTGTAAGGAGTGTAGGGAGTGTAAGGAGTGTAGGGAGTGTAGGGAGTGAAGGGAGTGAAAGGAGTGTAGGGAGTGTAGGGAGTGAAGGGAGTGTAGGGAGTGTAGGGAGTGAAGGCAGTGAAGGCAGTGAAGGGAGAGTAAGGAGTGTAGGGAGTGTAAGGAGTGTAGGGAGTGTAGGGATTGAAGGGAGTGAAAGGAGTGTAGGGAGTGTAGGGAGTGAAGGGAGTGAAAGGAGTGTAGGGAGTGAAGGGAGTGAAGGGAGTGTAAGGAGTGTAAGGAGTGTAAGGAGTGTAGCGAGTGTAGGGAGTGAAGGGCATGAAGGGAGTGTAGGGAGTGAAGGGAGTGTAAGGAGTGTAGGGAGTGTAAGGAGTGTAAGGAGTGTAAGGAGTGAAGGGAGTGTAAGGAGTGTAGGGAGTGAAGGGAGTGAAGGGAGTGTAAGGAGTGCAGTGAGTGTAAGGAGTGTAGGGAGTGTAAGGAGTGTAGGGAGTGTAGGGAGTGAAGGGAGTGTAGGGAGTGTAAGGAGTGAAGGGAGTGAAGGGAGTGTAGGGATTGTAGGGAGTGAAGGGAGTGAAGGGAGTGAAGAGAGTGTAAGGAGTGTAGTGAGTGTAAGGAGTGTAAGGAGTGTAAGGAGTGTAGGGAGTGTAGGGAGTGAAGGGAGTGAAGGGAGTGTAAGGAGTGAAGGGAGTGAAGGGAGTGTAGGGAGTGTAAGGAGTGAAGGGAGTGTAAGGAGTGTAGGGAGTGAAGGGAGTGTAAGGAGTGTAGGGAGTGAAGGGAGTGAAGGGAGTGTAGGGAGTGTAAGGAGTGTAGGGAGTGAAGGGAGTGTAAGGAGTGTAGGGAGTGAAGGGAGTGAGGGGAGTGTAGGGAATGAAGGGAGTGAGGGGAGTGTAGGGAGTGTAAGGAGTGTAGGGAGTGAAGGGAGTGTAAGGAGTGTAGGGAGTGTAGGGAGTGAAGGGAGTGAAAGGAGTGTAGGGAGTGTAGGGAGTGAAGGGAGTGTAGGGAGTGTAGGGAGTGAAGGCAGTGAAGGCAGTGAAGGGAGAGTAAGGAGTGTAGGGAGTGTAAGGAGTGTAGGGAGTGTAGGGATTGAAGGGAGTGAAAGGAGTGTAGGGAGTGTAGGGAGTGAAGGGAGTGAAAGGAGTGTAGGGAGTGAAGGGAGTGAAGGGAGTGTAAGGAGTGTAAGGAGTGTAAGGAGTGTAGCGAGTGTAGGGAGTGAAGGGCATGAAGGGAGTGTAGGGAGTGAAGGGAGTGTAAGGAGTGTAGGGAGTGTAAGGAGTGTAAGGAGTGTAAGGAGTGAAGGGAGTGTAAGGAGTGTAGGGAGTGAAGGGAGTGAAGGGAGTGTAAGGAGTGCAGTGAGTGTAAGGAGTGTAGGGAGTGTAAGGAGTGTAGGGAGTGTAGGGAGTGAAGGGAGTGTAGGGAGTGTAAGGAGTGAAGGGAGTGAAGGGAGTGTAGGGATTGTAGGGAGTGAAGGGAGTGAAGGGAGTGAAGAGAGTGTAAGGAGTGTAGTGAGTGTAAGGAGTGTAAGGAGTGTAAGGAGTGTAGGGAGTGTAGGGAGTGAAGGGAGTGAAGGGAGTGTAAGGAGTGAAGGGAGTGAAGGGAGTGTAGGGAGTGTAAGGAGTGAAGGGAGTGTAAGGAGTGTAGGGAGTGAAGGGAGTGTAAGGAGTGTAGGGAGTGAAGGGAGTGAAGGGAGTGTAGGGAGTGTAAGGAGTGTAGGGAGTGAAGGGAGTGTAAGGAGTGTAGGGAGTGAAGGGAGTGAGGGGAGTGTAGGGAATGAAGGGAGTGAGGGGAGTGTAGGGAGTGTAAGGAGTGTAGGGAGTGAAGGGAGTGTAAGGAGTGTAGGGAGTGAAGGGAGTGAAGGGAGTGTAAGGAGTGAAGGGAGTGAAGGGAGTGTAAGGATTGTAAGGAGTGTAGGGAGTGTAGGGAGTGAAGGGAGTGAAGGGAGTTTAGGGATTGAAGGGATTGAAGGGAGTGTAAGGAGTGTAGGCAGTTAGGGGAGTGTAGGGAATGAAGGGAGTGAGGGGAGTGTAGGGAGTGTAAGGAGTGTAGGGAGTGAAGGGAGTGTAAGGAGTGAAGGGAGTGAAGGGAGTGAAGGGAGTGTAAGGAGTGAAGGGAGTGTAAGGAGTGTAAGGAGTGTAGGGAGTGTAGGGAGTGAAGGGAGTGTAGGGAGTGTAAGGAGTGAAGGGAGTGAAGGGAGTGTAAGGATTGTAAGGAGTGTAGGGAGTGTAGGGAGTGAAGGGAGTGAAGGGAGTGTAGGGAGTGAAGGGAGTGAAGGGAGTGTAAGGAGTGTAGGGAGTGAAGGGAGTGTAAGGAGTGTAGGGAGTTAGGGGAGTGTAGGGAATGAAGGGAGTGAGGGGAGTGTAGGGAGTGTAAGGAGTGTAGGGAGTGAAGGGAGTGTAAGGAGTGAAGGGAGTGAAGGGAGTTAAGGGAGTGTAAGGAGTGAAGGGAGTGAAGGGAGTGTAAGGAGTGTAAGGAGTGTAGGGAGTGTAGGGAGTGAAGGGAGTGAAGGGAGTGTAGGGAGTGTAGGGAGTGTAGGGAGTGAAGGGAGTGAAAGGAGTGTAGGGAGTGTAGGTAGTGAAGGGAGCGAAAGGAGTGTAGGGAGTGTAAGGATTGTAGGGAGTGTAGGGAGTGAAGGGAGTGAAATTAGTGTAGGGAGTGTAGGAAGTGAAAGGAGTGTAGGGAGTGTAAGGAGTGTACGGAGTGTAGGGAGTGTAAGGAGTGAAGGGAGTGAAGGGAGTGTAAGGAGTGTAGGGAGTGAAGGGAGTGAAGATAGTGTAAGGAGTGAAGGGAGTGAAGGGAGTGTAAGGAGTGTAGGGAGATCCCCCAGCCCAGCTAAACCTGCCTTAGAGAGCTATTTTGTCCCTCCCCCCATACACTCAGAGACCGACTCAATTGATGCCTCTAGTGATATTATCTCTTTCATTGTTACCCAACGCTTAGGTTTACCCCCACTTTACTCATATCCGTCCATATCCTTGTCTGTACATAATGCCCTGAATCTTTTCTACAACACCCGGAGATCTGCCCCCTTTATTCTATGTACCCGACGCACTAGAAGACCAGTTCTTAAAGCCTTTAGCCGTATCCTTATTCTAGTCCTCCTCTGTTCCTCTGGTGATGTAGAGGCTAACCCAGGCCCTGCAGCCCTCAGTATCACTCCTACTCCCCAGGCGCTATCATTTGCTGACTTCTGTAATCGCAAAAGTCTTGGTTTCTTGCACGTAAACATCAGAAGTCTACTTCCTAAGTTTGAGTTATTCACTGCGTTAGCACACTCCGCCAACCCTGATGTTCTAGCAGTGTCTGAATCCTGGCTCAGGAAGGCCACCAAAAATTCTGAAATTTCCATCCCCAACTATAACATTTTCCGTCTAGATAGAACTGCCAAAGGGGGTGGAGTTGCAATCTACTGTAGAGATAGCCTGCAGAGCTCTATCATACTATCCAGGTCTGTGCCCAAACAGTTTGAGCTTCTACTTCTAAAAATCCACCTTTCCAGAAATAAGTCTCTCACTGTTGCCGCTTGCTACAGACCCCCCTCAGCCCCCAGATGTGCCCTGGACACCATATGTGAATTGATTGCCCCCCATTTATCCTCAGAGTTCGTACTGCTTGGTGACCTAAATTGGGATATGCTTAATACCCCGGCCATCCTACAATCCAAACTAGATGCCCTCAACCTCACGCAAATTATCAACGAACCTACCAGGTACAACCCTAAATCCGTAAACATGGGTACCCTCATAGATATCATCCTGACTAACATACCCTCTAAATACACCTCAGCTGTCTTCAACCAGGATCTCAGCGATCACTGCCTTATTGCCTGCGTCCGTAACGGGTCCGCGGTCAAACGACCACCCCTCATCACTGTCAAACGCTCCCTAAAACACTTTAGCGAGCAGGCCTTCCTAATTGACCTGGCCCAGGTATCCTGGATGGATATAGATCTCATTCCGTCAGTAGAGGATGCCTGGTTGTTCCTTAAAAGTAATTTCCTCTCAATCTTAAATAAACATGCCCCATTCAAAAAATACAGAACTAAGAACCGATATAGCCCCTGGTTCTCCTCAGACTTGACTGCCCTTGACCAGCACAAAAACATCCTGTGGCGTACTGCATTAGCATCAAATAGCCCCCGCGATATGCAACTTTTCAGGGAAGTTAGGAACCAATATACACAAGCAGTCAGGAAAGCAAAGGCAAACTTTTTCAAACAGAAATTTGCATCCTGTAGCACTAACTCCAAAAAGTTTTGGGACACTGTAAAGTCCATGGAGAATAAGAGTACTTCCTCCCAGTTGCCCACTGCACTGAGGCTAGGAAACACTATCACCACCGATAAATCTACAATAATCGAGAATTTCAACAAGCATTTTGCTACAGCTGGCCATGCTTTCCATCTGGCTACCACTACCCCGGCCACCAACTCTGCACCCTCTGCTGAAACTTGCCCATGCCCCCCCCGCTTCTCCTTCACACAAATTCAGACAGCAGACGTTTTGAAAGAGCTGCAAAATCTGGACCCCTACAAATCAGCTGGGCTAGACAATCTGGACCCTTTCTTTCTAAAACTAGCCGCCGAAATTGTCGCAACCCCTATTACTAGTCTGTTCAACCTCTCTTTCATAACGTCTGAGATCCCCAGAGATTGGAAAGCTGCCGCGGTCATCCACCTCTTCAAAGGGGGTGACACTCTAGATCCAAACTGCTACAGACCTATATCCATCCTGCCCTGCCTTTCGAAAGTATTTGAAAGCCAAGTTAACAAACAGATCACCGACCATTTCGAATACCACCGTACCTTCTCCGCTATGCAATCCGGTTTCCGAGCTGGTCATGGGTGCACTTCAGCCACACTCAAGGTCCTAAACGATATTATAACCGCGATTGATAATAGACAGTACTGTGCAGCCGTCTTCATCGACCTGGCCAAGGCTTTCGACTCTGTCAACCACCGCATTGTTATTGGCAGACTAAATAGCCTTGGTTTCTCAAATGACTGCCTCGCCTGGTTCACCAACTACTTCTCAGATAGAGTTCAGTGTGTCAAATCGGAGGGCCTGTTGTCTGGACCTATGGCAGTCTCTATGGGGGTGCCACAGGGTTCAATTCTTGGGCCGACACTTTTCTCCGTGTATATCAATGATGTCGCTCTTGCTGCTGGTGACTCTCAGATCCACCTCTACGCAGACGACACCATTTTGTATACATCTGGCCCTTCATTGGACACTGTGTTAACAAACCTCCAAACGAGCTTCAATGCCATACAACACTCCTTCAGTAGCCTCCAACTGCTCTTAAACACTAGTAAAACTAAATGCATGCTTTTCAATCGAACGCTGCTGGCACCCGCCCACCCGACTAGAATCACCACTCTTGACGGGTCTGACCTAGAGTATGTGGACAACTACAAATACCTAGGTGTCTGGTTAGACTGTAAACTCTCCTTCCAGACTCACATAAAGAATCTCCAATCCAAAGTTAAATCTAGAATCGGCTTCCTATTTCGCAACAAAGCCTCCTTCACTCATGCTGCCAAACATGCCCTCGTAAAACTGACTATCCTACCGATCCTTGACTTCGGCGATGTCATTTACAAAATAGCCTCCAACACTCTACTCAGCAAATTGGATGTAGTCTATCACAGTGCCATCCGTTTTGTCTCCAAAGCCCCATACGCTACCCACCACTGTGACCTGTACGCTCTTGTTGGCTGGTCCTCACTACATGTTCGTCGTCAAACCCACTGGCTCCAGGCCATCTATAAATCACTGCTAGGCAAATCCCCGCCTTATCTTAGCTCATTGGTCACCATAGCAGCACCCACCCGTAGTCTGCGCTCCAGCAGGTATATCTCACTGGTCATTCCCAAAGCCAACACCTCCTTTGGCCGCCATTCCTTCCAGTTCTCTGCTGCCAATGACTGGAACGAATTGCAAAAATCTCTGAAGCTGGAGACTCTTATCTCCCTCACTAACTTTAAGCATCAGTTGTCAGAGCACCTTACCGATCACTGCACCTGTACACAGCCCATCTGAAATTAGCCCACCCAACTACCTCATCCCTATATTGTTATTTATTTTGCTCTTTTGCACCCCAGTATCTCTATTTGCACATAATCTCTTGCACATCTAGCATTCCAGTGTTAATACTATTGTAATTATTTTGCACTATAGCCTATTTATTGCCTTACCTCCATAACTTGCTACATTTGCACACACTGTATATATATTCTCTATTGTATTTTTGACTTTATGTTTTTTACCCCATATGTAACTCTGTGTTGTTGTTTTTATCGCACTGCTTTGCTTTATCTTGGCCAGGTCGCAGTTGTAAATGACAACTTGTTCTCAACTGGCTTACCTGGTTAAATAAAGGTGGAAAAAAAAAAAAAAAAAAAAAGGGAGTGAAGATAGTGTAGGGAGTGAAGGGAGTGAAGGGAGTGTAAGGAGTGTAGGGAGTGTAAGGATGTAGGGAGTGTAGGGAGTGAAGGGTGTGTAGGGAGTGAAGGGAGTGAAGGGAGTGAAGGGAGTGAAGGGAGTGTAAGGAGTGTAGGGAGTGAAGGGAGTGAAGGGAGTGTAGGGAGTGAAGGGAGTGAAAGGAGTGTAGTGAGTGTAAGGAGTGTAAGGAGTGTAAGGAGTGTAAGGAGTGTAGGGAGTGTAGGGAATGAAGGGAGTGAAGGGAGTGTAAGGAGTGAAGGGAGTGTAAGGAGTGTAGGGAGTGAAGGGAGTGAAGGGAGTGTAAGGAGTGAAAGGAGTGAAGGGAGTGTAAGGAGTGTAAGGAGTGTAGTGAGTGTAAGGAGTGTAAGGAGTGTAAGGAGTGTAAGGATTGTAGTGAGTGTAGGGAGTGAAGGGAGTGTAAGGAGTGAAGGGAGTGAAGGGAGTGTAAGGAGTGTAGGGAGTGAAGGGAGTGAAGATAGTGTAGGAAGTGAAGGGAGTGAAAGGAGTGTAGGGAGTTTAAGGAGTGTAGGGAGTGTAGGGAGTGTAGGGAGTGTAGGGAGTGTAGGGAGTGTAAGGAGTGAAGGGAGTGAAAGGAGTGTAGGGAGTGTAGGGAGTGAAGGGAGTGTAAGGAGTGTAGGGAGTGTAAGGAGTGTAGGGAGTGTAGGGAGTGAAGGGAGTGAAGGGAGTGTAAGGAGTGAAGGGAGTGAAGGGAGTGTAAGGAGTGTAGGGAGTGTAGAGAGTGAAGGGAGTGTAGGGAGTGTAGGGAGTGAAGGGAGTGTAGGGAGTGTAGGGAGTGTAGGTAGTGAAGGGAGTGTAAGGAGTGTAGGGAGTGAAGGGAGTGAAGGGACTGTAGGGAGTGAAGGGAGTGAAGGGAGTGTAAGGAGTGTAGGGAGTGTAGGGAGTGAAGGGAGTGTAAGGAGTGAAGGGAGTGAAGGGAGTGAAGGGAGTGTAAGGAGTGTAGGGAGTGTAAGGATGTAGGGAGTGTAGGGAGTGAAGGGAGTGTAGGGAGTGAAGGGAGTGAAGGGAGTGAAGGGAGTGAAGGGAGTGTAAGGAGTGTAGGGAGTGAAGGGAGTGAAGGGAGTGTAGGGAGTGAAGGGAGTGAAGGGAGTGAAAGGAGTGTAGGGAGTTTAGGGAGTGTAGGGAGTGAAGGGAGTGTAAGGAGTGTAGGGAGTGTAGGGAGTGAAGGGAGTGAAAGGAGTGTAGGGAGTGTAGGGAGTGAAGGGAGTGAAGGGAGTGTAAGGAGTGAAGGGAGTGTAGGGAGTGAAGGGAGTGAAAGGAGTGTAGGGAGTGTAGGGAGTGAAGGGAGTGTAAGGAGTGTAGGGAGTGTAAGGAGTGAAGGGAGTGAAGGGAGTGTAAGGATTGTAAGGAGTGTAGGGAGTGTAGGGAGTGAAGGGAGTGAAGGGAGTGTAGGGAGTGAAGGGAGTGAAGGGAGTGTAAGGAGTGTAGGGAGTGAAGGGAGTGTAAGGAGTGTAGGGAGTTAGGGGAGTGTAGGGAATGAAGGGAGTGAGGGGAGTGTAGGGAGTGTAAGGAGTGTAGGGAGTGAAGGGAGTGTAAGGAGTGAAGGGAGTGAAGGGAGTTAAGGGAGTGTAAGGAGTGAAGGGAGTGAAGGGAGTGTAAGGAGTGTAAGGAGTGTAGGGAGTGTAGGGAGTGAAGGGAGTGAAGGGAGTGAAGGGAGTGTAGGGAGTGTAGGGAGTGTAGGGAGTGAAGGGAGTGAAAGGAGTGTAGGGAGTGTAGGTAGTGAAGGGAGCGAAAGGAGTGTAGGGAGTGTAAGGATTGTAGGGAGTGTAGGGAGTGAAGGGAGTGAAATTAGTGTAGGGAGTGTAGGAAGTGAAAGGAGTGTAGGGAGTGTAAGGAGTGTACGGAGTGTAGGGAGTGTAAGGAGTGAAGGGAGTGAAGGGAGTGTAAGGAGTGTAGGGAGTGAAGGGAGTGAAGATAGTGTAAGGAGTGAAGGGAGTGAAGGGAGTGTAAGGAGTGTAGGGAGATCCCCCAGCCCAGCTAAACCTGCCTTAGAGAGCTATTTTGTCCCTCCCCCCATACACTCAGAGACCGACTCAATTGATGCCTCTAGTGATATTATCTCTTTCATTGTTACCCAACGCTTAGGTTTACCCCCACTTTACTCATATCCGTCCATATCCTTGTCTGTACATAATGCCCTGAATCTTTTCTACAACACCCGGAGATCTGCCCCCTTTATTCTATGTACCCGACGCACTAGAAGACCAGTTCTTAAAGCCTTTAGCCGTATCCTTATTCTAGTCCTCCTCTGTTCCTCTGGTGATGTAGAGGCTAACCCAGGCCCTGCAGCCCTCAGTATCACTCCTACTCCCCAGGCGCTATCATTTGCTGACTTCTGTAATCGCAAAAGTCTTGGTTTCTTGCACGTAAACATCAGAAGTCTACTTCCTAAGTTTGAGTTATTCACTGCGTTAGCACACTCCGCCAACCCTGATGTTCTAGCAGTGTCTGAATCCTGGCTCAGGAAGGCCACCAAAAATTCTGAAATTTCCATCCCCAACTATAACATTTTCCGACTAGATAGAACTGCCAAAGGGGGTGGAGTTGCAATCTACTGTAGAGATAGCCTGCAGAGCTCTATCATACTATCCAGGTCTGTGCCCAAACAGTTTGAGCTTCTACTTCTAAAAATCCACCTTTCCAGAAATAAGTCTCTCACTGTTGCCGCTTGCTACAGACCCCCCTCAGCCCCCAGATGTGCCCTGGACACCATATGTGAATTGATTGCCCCCCATTTATCCTCAGAGTTCGTACTGCTTGGTGACCTAAATTGGGATATGCTTAATACCCCGGCCATCCTACAATCCAAACTAGATGCCCTCAACCTCACGCAAATTATCAACGAACCTACCAGGTACAACCCTAAATCCGTAAACATGGGTACCCTCATAGATATCATCCTGACTAACATACCCTCTAAATACACCTCAGCTGTCTTCAACCAGGATCTCAGCGATCACTGCCTTATTGCCTGCGTCCGTAACGGGTCCGCGGTCAAACGACCACCCCTCATCACTGTCAAACGCTCCCTAAAACACTTTAGCGAGCAGGCCTTCCTAATTGACCTGGCCCAGGTATCCTGGATGGATATAGATCTCATTCCGTCAGTAGAGGATGCCTGGTTGTTCCTTAAAAGTAATTTCCTCTCAATCTTAAATAAACATGCCCCATTCAAAAAATACAGAACTAAGAACCGATATAGCCCCTGGTTCTCCTCAGACTTGACTGCCCTTGACCAGCACAAAAACATCCTGTGGCGTACTGCATTAGCATCAAATAGCCCCCGCGATATGCAACTTTTCAGGGAAGTTAGGAACCAATATACACAAGCAGTCAGGAAAGCAAAGGCAAACTTTTTCAAACAGAAATTTGCATCCTGTAGCACTAACTCCAAAAAGTTTTGGGACACTGTAAAGTCCATGGAGAATAAGAGTACTTCCTCCCAGTTGCCCACTGCACTGAGGCTAGGAAACACTATCACCACCGATAAATCTACAATAATCGAGAATTTCAACAAGCATTTTGCTACAGCTGGCCATGCTTTCCATCTGGCTACCACTACCCCGGCCACCAACTCTGCACCCTCTGCTGAAACTTGCCCATGCCCCCCCCGCTTCTCCTTCACACAAATTCAGACAGCAGACGTTTTGAAAGAGCTGCAAAATCTGGACCCCTACAAATCAGCTGGGCTAGACAATCTGGACCCTTTCTTTCTAAAACTAGCCGCCGAAATTGTCGCAACCCCTATTACTAGTCTGTTCAACCTCTCTTTCATAACGTCTGAGATCCCCAGAGATTGGAAAGCTGCCGCGGTCATCCACCTCTTCAAAGGGGGTGACACTCTAGATCCAAACTGCTACAGACCTATATCCATCCTGCCCTGCCTTTCGAAAGTATTTGAAAGCCAAGTTAACAAACAGATCACCGACCATTTCGAATACCACCGTACCTTCTCCGCTATGCAATCCGGTTTCCGAGCTGGTCATGGGTGCACTTCAGCCACACTCAAGGTCCTAAACGATATTATAACCGCGATTGATAATAGACAGTACTGTGCAGCCGTCTTCATCGACCTGGCCAAGGCTTTCGACTCTGTCAACCACCGCATTGTTATTGGCAGACTAAATAGCCTTGGTTTCTCAAATGACTGCCTCGCCTGGTTCACCAACTACTTCTCAGATAGAGTTCAGTGTGTCAAATCGGAGGGCCTGTTGTCTGGACCTATGGCAGTCTCTATGGGGGTGCCACAGGGTTCAATTCTTGGGCCGACACTTTTCTCCGTGTATATCAATGATGTCGCTCTTGCTGCTGGTGACTCTCAGATCCACCTCTACGCAGACGACACCATTTTGTATACATCTGGCCCTTCATTGGACACTGTGTTAACAAACCTCCAAACGAGCTTCAATGCCATACAACACTCCTTCAGTAGCCTCCAACTGCTCTTAAACACTAGTAAAACTAAATGCATGCTTTTCAATCGAACGCTGCTGGCACCCGCCCACCCGACTAGAATCACCACTCTTGACGGGTCTGACCTAGAGTATGTGGACAACTACAAATACCTAGGTGTCTGGTTAGACTGTAAACTCTCCTTCCAGACTCACATAAAGAATCTCCAATCCAAAGTTAAATCTAGAATCGGCTTCCTATTTCGCAACAAAGCCTCCTTCACTCATGCTGCCAAACATGCCCTCGTAAAACTGACTATCCTACCGATCCTTGACTTCGGCGATGTCATTTACAAAATAGCCTCCAACACTCTACTCAGCAAATTGGATGTAGTCTATCACAGTGCCATCCGTTTTGTCTCCAAAGCCCCATACGCTACCCACCACTGTGACCTGTACGCTCTTGTTGGCTGGTCCTCACTACATGTTCGTCGTCAAACCCACTGGCTCCAGGCCATCTATAAATCACTGCTAGGCAAATCCCCGCCTTATCTTAGCTCATTGGTCACCATAGCAGCACCCACCCGTAGTCTGCGCTCCAGCAGGTATATCTCACTGGTCATTCCCAAAGCCAACACCTCCTTTGGCCGCCATTCCTTCCAGTTCTCTGCTGCCAATGACTGGAACGAATTGCAAAAATCTCTGAAGCTGGAGACTCTTATCTCCCTCACTAACTTTAAGCATCAGTTGTCAGAGCACCTTACCGATCACTGCACCTGTACACAGCCCATCTGAAATTAGCCCACCCAACTACCTCATCCCTATATTGTTATTTATTTTGCTCTTTTGCACCCCAGTATCTCTATTTGCACATAATCTCTTGCACATCTAGCATTCCAGTGTTAATACTATTGTAATTATTTTGCACTATAGCCTATTTATTGCCTTACCTCCATAACTTGCTACATTTGCACACACTGTATATATATTCTCTGTTGTATTTTTGACTTTATGTTTTTTACCCCATATGTAACTCTGTGTTGTTGTTTTTATCGCACTGCTTTGCTTTATCTTGGCCAGGTCGCAGTTGTAAATGAGAACTTGTTCTCAACTGGCTTACCTGGTTAAATAAAGGTGAAAAAAAAAAAAAAAAAAAAAAGGGAGTGAAGATAGTGTAGGGAGTGAAGGGAGTGAAGGGAGTGTAAGGAGTGTAGGGAGTGTAAGGATGTAGGGAGTGTAGGGAGTGAAGGGTGTGTAGGGAGTGAAGGGAGTGAAGGGAGTGAAGGGAGTGAAGGGAGTGTAAGGAGTGTAGGGAGTGAAGGGAGTGAAGGGAGTGTAGGGAGTGAAGGGAGTGAAAGGAGTGTAGTGAGTGTAAGGAGTGTAAGGAGTGTAAGGAGTGTAGGGAGTGTAGGGAGTGAAGGGAGTGAAGGGAGTGTAAGGAGTGAAGGGAGTGTAAGGAGTGTAGGGAGTGAAGGGAGTGAAGGGAGTGTAAGGAGTGAAAGGAGTGAAGGGAGTGTAAGGAGTGTAAGGAGTGTAGTGAGTGTAAGGAGTGTAAGGAGTGTAAGGAGTGTAAGGATTGTAGTGAGTGTAGGGAGTGAAGGGAGTGTAAGGAGTGAAGGGAGTGAAGGGAGTGTAAGGAGTGTAGGGAGTGAAGGGAGTGAAGATAGTGTAGGAAGTGAAGGGAGTGAAAGGAGTGTAGGGAGTTTAAGGAGTGTAGGGAGTGTAGGGAGTGTAGGGAGTGTAGGGAGTGTAGGGAGTGTAGGGAGTGTAAGGAGTGAAGGGAGTGAAAGGAGTGTAGGGAGTGTAGGGAGTGAAGGGAGTGTAAGGAGTGTAGGGAGTGTAAGGAGTGTAGGGAGTGTAGGGAGTGAAGGGAGTGAAGGGAGTGTAAGGAGTGAAGGGAGTGAAGGGAGTGTAAGGAGTGTAGGGAGTGTAGAGAGTGAAGGGAGTGTAGGGAGTGTAGGGAGTGAAGGGAGTGTAGGGAGTGTAGGGAGTGTAGGTAGTGAAGGGAGTGTAAGGAGTGTAGGGAGTGAAGGGAGTGAAGGGACTGTAGGGAGTGAAGGGAGTGAAGGGAGTGTAAGGAGTGTAGGGAGTGTAGGGAGTGAAGGGAGTGTAAGGAGTGAAGGGAGTGAAGGGAGTGAAGGGAGTGTAAGGAGTGTAGGGAGTGTAAGGATGTAGGGAGTGTAGGGAGTGAAGGGAGTGTAGGGAGTGAAGGGAGTGAAGGGAGTGAAGGGAGTGAAGGGAGTGTAAGGAGTGTAGGGAGTGAAGGGAGTGAAGGGAGTGTAGGGAGTGAAGGGAGTGAAAGGAGTGTAGTGAGTGTAAGGAGTGTAAGGAGTGTAAGGAGTGTAAGGAGTGTAGGGAGTGTAGGGAGTGAAGGGAGTGAAGGGAGTGTAAGGAGTGAAGGGAGTGTAAGGAGTGTAGGGAGTGAAGGGAGTGAAGGGAGTGTAAGGAGTGAAAGGAGTGAAGGGAGTGTAAGGAGTGTAAGGAGTGTAGTGAGTGTAAGGAGTGTAAGGAGTGTAAGGAGTGTAAGGATTGTAGTGAGTGTAGGGAGTGAAGGGAGTGTAAGGAGTGAAGGGAGTGAAGGGAGTGTAAGGAGTGTAGGGAGTGAAGGGAGTGAAGATAGTGTAGGAAGTGAAGGTAGTGAAAGGAGTGTAGGGAGTTTAAGGAGTGTAGGGAGTGTAGGGAGTGTAGGGAGTGTAGGGAGTGTAGGGAGTGTAGGGAGTGTAAGGAGTGAAGGGAGTGAAAGGAGTGTAGGGAGTGTAGGGAGTGAAGGGAGTGTAAGGAGTGTAGGGAGTGTAAGGAGTGTAGGGAGTGTAGGGAGTGAAGGGAGTGAAGGGAGTGTAAGGAGTGAAGGGAGTGAAGGGAGTGTAAGGAGTGTAGGGAGTGTAGAGAGTGAAGGGAGTGTAGGGAGTGTAGGGAGTGAAGGGAGTGTAGGGAGTGTAGGGAGTGTAGGTAGTGAAGGGAGTGTAAGGAGTGTAGGGAGTGAAGGGAGTGAAGGGACTGTAGGGAGTGAAGGGAGTGAAGGGAGTGTAAGGAGTGTAGGGAGTGTAGGGAGTGAAGGGAGTGTAAGGAGTGAAGGGAGTGAAGGGAGTGAAGGGAGTGTAAGGAGTGTAGGGAGTGTAAGGATGTAGGGAGTGTAGGGAGTGAAGGGAGTGTAGGGAGTGAAGGGAGTGAAGGGAGTGAAGGGAGTGAAGGGAGTGTAAGGAGTGTAGGGAGTGAAGGGAGTGAAGGGAGTGTAGGGAGTGAAGGGAGTGAAGGGAGTGAAAGGAGTGTAGGGAGTTTAGGGAGTGTAGGGAGTGAAGGGAGTGTAAGGAGTGTAGGGAGTGAAGGGAGTGCAGGGAGTGTAGGGAGTGAAGGGAGTGAAAGGAGTGTAGGGAGTGTAGGGAGTGAAGGGAGTGAAGGGAGTGTAAGGAGTGAAGGGAGTGTAGGGAGTGAAGGGAGTGAAAGGAGTGTAGGGAGTGTAGGGAGTGAAGGGAGTGTAAGGAGTGTAGGGAGTGTAAGGAGTGAAGGGAGTGAAGGGAGTGTAAGGATTGTAAGGAGTGTAGGGAGTGTAGGCAGTGAAGGGAGTGAAGGGAGTGTAGGGAGTGAAGGGAGTGAAGGGAGTGTAAGGAGTGTAGGGAGTGAAGGGAGTGTAAGGAGTGTAGGGAGTTAGGGGAGTGTAGGGAATGAAGGGAGTGAGGGGAGTGTAGGGAGTGTAAGGAGTGTAGGGAGTGAAGGGAGTGTAAGGAGTGAAGGGAGTGAAGGGAGTTAAGGGAGTGTAAGGAGTGAAGGGAGTGAAGGGAGTGTAAGGAGTGTAAGGAGTGTAGGGAGTGTAGGGAGTGAAGGGAGTGAAGGGAGTGTAGGGAGTGTAGGGAGTGTAGGGAGTGAAGGGAGTGAAAGGAGTGTAGGGAGTGTAGGTAGTGAAGGGAGCGAAAGGAGTGTAGGGAGTGTAAGGATTGTAGGGAGTGTAGGGAGTGAAGGGAGTGAAATTAGTGTAGGGAGTGTAGGAAGTGAAAGGAGTGTAGGGAGTGTAAGGAGTGTACGGAGTGTAGGGAGTGTAAGGAGTGAAGGGAGTGAAGGGAGTGTAAGGAGTGTAGGGAGTGAAGGGAGTGAAGATAGTGTAAGGAGTGAAGGGAGTGAAGGGAGTGTAAGGAGTGTAGGGAGATCCCCAGCCCAGCTAAACCTGCCTTAGAGAGCTATTTTGTCCCTCCCCCCATACACTCAGAGACCGACTCAATTGATGCCTCTAGTGATATTATCTCTTTCATTGTTACCCAACGCTTAGGTTTACCCCCACTTTACTCATATCCGTCCATATCCTGAATCTTTTCTACAACACCCGGAGATCTGCCCCCTTTATTCTATGTACCCGACGCACTAGAAGACCAGTTCTTAAAGCCTTTAGCCGTATCCTTATTCTAGTCCTCCTCTGTTCCTCTGGTGATGTAGAGGCTAACCCAGGCCCTGCAGCCCTCAGTATCACTCCTACTCCCCAGGCGCTATCATTTGCTGACTTCTGTAATCGCAAAAGTCTTGGTTTCTTGCACGTAAACATCAGAAGTCTACTTCCTAAGTTTGAGTTATTCACTGCGTTAGCACACTCCGCCAACCCTGATGTTCTAGCAGTGTCTGAATCCTGGCTCAGGAAGGCCACCAAAAATTCTGAAATTTCCATCCCCAACTATAACATTTTCCGACTAGATAGAACTGCCAAAGGGGGTGGAGTTGCAATCTACTGTAGAGATAGCCTGCAGAGCTCTATCATACTATCCAGGTCTGTGCCCAAACAGTTTGAGCTTCTACTTCTAAAAATCCACCTTTCCAGAAATAAGTCTCTCACTGTTGCCACTTGCTACAGACCCCCCTCAGCCCCCAGATGTGCCCTGGACACCATATGTGAATTGATTGCCCCCCATTTATCCTCAGAGTTCGTACTGCTTGGTGACCTAAATTGGGATATGCTTAATACCCCGGCCATCCTACAATCCAAACTAGATGCCCTCAACCTCACGCAAATTATCAACGAACCTACCAGGTACAACCCTAAATCCGTAAACATGGGTACCCTCATAGATATCATCCTGACTAACATACCCTCTAAATACACCTCAGCTGTCTTCAACCAGGATCTCAGCGATCACTGCCTTATTGCCTGCGTCCGTAACGGGTCCGCGGTCAAACGACCACCCCTCATCACTGTCAAACGCTCCCTAAAACACTTTAGCGAGCAGGCCTTCCTAATTGACCTGGCCCAGGTATCCTGGATGGATATAGATCTCATTCCGTCAGTAGAGGATGCCTGGTTGTTCCTTAAAAGTAATTTCCTCTCAATCTTAAATAAACATGCCCCATTCAAAAAATACAGAACTAAGAACCTGTCATGAGCCTCTCACTCCACCGGGTTACCACCTTAATTTTCTTCCACTCTGCTCACCACTCTCTCTACTCAGCCTAACTAGCTCCACCTGTCCCTGCTCTGCTCTGCTCTAATTACTCTGCCAGCTGCGCTGCATTACCCACTACCTCTCCCAGTATTTAAGGCCCTGTCTTTCAGCTCTCCGGTGTCAGATCGTCTGCAAAGCTCACTCCCGGAACCTGTTTGCTCGCGCTTCTGGCTCACCCTGGTTTTGTGACCCCGGACCTGCCTGATTTTTGGATACTCTTCTGCCCCAGGAGATCCAGACCTGCTTCTGCCATTACGACTCCTGACTACTCTTCAATCCCGGTAACTCTGACCAGCCTTCTGCCTTGCTACTACGTATTTTGGATTTCCCTTGAACTGTACTGCTGCCTTGTTTCATTCCGCCCTGTTGTGTCTGTGTCTCCCCCCCCCAGGACTTCTGGACCACCCACCACCGGCTTCATAGGACGCATCGCTGCCACTGGGGGAGGCACAGACCCAGCACATTGGACGGGATCCCTGTTACCCCTGGAGCCTTCATTCACTCCCTACTTCCCTTTTCCCTTAAGTTTTAATAAACTTTCTGGTGTGACGCAATTGTGGTCCTCTGGTCGTCTGTCTGAACCGTGACAGTACGATCTGACCATTATGGACTCAGCGCACACTTTTCCCGACATGGAAACCGATGAGCATGAGCAGCAGTTCCAGCAGCAGCAACAACAACTCCCCATGATCATTCAACTCCTCACCAACCTTACCCCAGCCAGTCTGCCCACCAGCCCTGCCCCCGAGTTACCTGCCCCGGTCATTGCAGCCGCTGCTCCGGAACCCAAGATTGGAAACCCCGAGCGGTTCAACGGCGATTCAACCCAGGTCCGGCCATTCCTGACTAGCTGCCGACTTCAGTTCTCCTTGCAGCCAAGGACCTTCGCCACGGAGGGGGCTAAAGTTGGGTATGCCATCACTCACCTGACGGGCCGAGCTCGACTCTGGGGAACAGCAGAGTTCGAACGTCAAACCCCCGCATGTGCAACCTTCGACCTGTTTGCTGAGGAGATGCTGAAGGTGTTTGACCTGGATTCACCAACCGCAGAGGCGTCTCGTGAACTGTTCAGTATTCGACAAGGCAGACGTACAGTCGCAGACCATTCCATCGACTTCCGAACCCTGGCTAGACGAAGTTCTTGGAACACACCATCGTTGGTGGACGCGTTCTTCCATAGTTTGGCTGACTATATCAAGGACGAGTTGGTCTCCCATGAACTGCCTTCCACTCTTGATGAAGCCATCGCACTGACTGTCAGGATCGACAGAAGGATACAGACCCGTCGTCGTGAGAGGGGGCGCCAAGGTCCACCTACTACCGGCATTCGGAGAGATCCGACTGGGCTCCTGTCATCTACTGCCACTCACCCAGGTCAGCTTGATCAGTCTGAGCCTATGGAGATTGGGCGAGCCTCTCTCACTCCTGCAGAGCGCCAGCGCCGCTTCACTTCAAACCTCTGCCTCTATTGTGGAGGTGATGGACATCGTGTGGTAACCTGCCCTTTAAAGGGCCGAAGCTCACCGGGCATAGGGGGAGTCCGGTTGAGTTCAATGACCATCCAGTCCTCCGACCGCAAACCCCTGCTGCAAGTTCACCTCCGCCTCTCTGACTCAACTCACACCCTGGCTGCTCTGGTGGATTCTGGCGCCGAAGCCAACATAATGGACATCAAGCTGGCACGCCAACTGGGACTGGAGAACCTCCGTTTGACACCTCCTATTCCTGCCCGGGCACTGGACGGACACTTACTCGGATCGGTCACTCATGTCACGGCCCCGGTCTCGATGGGTCTGTCCGGAAACCATCAAGAAACTATCCAGTTTCACCTGCTCCCCTCTCCAGGCCAACCCCTCATCCTGGGTTACCCATGGCTCCGCCGGCACAACCCTCAGCTCGACTGGGTGACCGGGGTGATCAGGGAGTGGGGAGAGGACTGCCACCGAACCTGCCTGCTTGCTGCCGCACTACCCCCTCGGCCAGTACCTACTAACTCCGCTCCTGACCTCTCCAATGTCCCAGAATGCTACCATGGTCTCAGAGAGGTGTTTAACAAAGCAAGAGCCACATCTCTGCCCCCTCACCGACCGTACGACTGTGCCATCGACCTCCTCCCTGGAACAGCCCCTCCAAAGGGTCGTCTTTATTCGTTGTCTGCTCCTGAAAGAAAGTCCATGGAGGACTACATCAATGGCTCTCTGTCCGCAGGATTAATCCGTTCATCTTCATCTCCTGCTGGTGCTGGCTTCTTCTTTGTGGGGAAGAAGGACGGATCTCTTCGCCCCTGCATCGACTACAGGGGACTCAACGACATCACAGTGAAAAACCGTTACCCTCTGCCTCTGCTCACCTCTGCTTTTGAGTTGCTCCAGGGAGCCACTGTTTTTACCAAGTTGGATCTCAGAAACGCTTACCACCTAGTGCGGATCCGGGAGGGAGATGAATGGAAAACCGCATTCAATACACCAACAGGCCACTACGAGTATCTGGTTATGCCTTTTGGTCTCACCAATGCTCCTGCTGTGTTCCAGGCTCTAGTGAATGATGTACTGCGGGACATGTTAAACAAGTTTGTCTTCGTTTACCTGGATGACATCTTAATCTACTCCAGAAACCTGTCTGAACACACCCGCCATGTCCAGCAAGTCCTTCATCGTCTTCTGGAGAATTCCCTCTACGCCAAGGCAGAGAAATGTGAGTTTCACGTCAAGACAGTGGCCTTCCTGGGGTACATAGTGGCAGAGGGAAGTATCCAAATGGATCCTGCCAAAGTATCAGCAGTCACTTCATGGCCAGTTCCGGAGAACAGAAAGAAGCTGCAACAGTTTCTGGGGTTTGCTAACTTCTATAGAAAGTTTATCCGGAACTACAGTACCGTTGCTGCCCCTCTCACTGCTCTAACCAGCACCAAGCAACCCTTCACCTGGACCCCAGCAGCCGACAAAGCCTTCAGTACCCTCAAGGTGAGGTTCACCTCCGCTCCCATCCTCCAGATGCCTGATGTGGACCGGCAATTCATTGTGGAGGTGGACGCCTCGGATGTGGGAGTTGGTGCTGTGATTTCTCAGTGGGCTGCGGAGGATAGGAAGCTCCATCCCTGTGCCTTTTTCTCACGTCGGTTGTCCCCCTCTGAGTGCAATTACGACATAGGGAACCGTGAGCTGCTGGCTGTGAAGCTTGCCTTGGAGGAGTGGCGTCACTGGCTGGAGGGGTCCACCATTCCATTTCTCGTTTGGACCGATCATAAGAACTTGGAGTACATCCGCACGGCCAAACGGTTGAACTCCAGGCAGTCCCGCTGGGCCCTGTTCTTCACCAGGTTTAATTTCACTCTGTCATACCGGCCTGGATCACGCAACACCAAGCCAGACGCCCTCTCCCGTCAATTCCAGAAGGATGACACCCCCTCCAAGGACCCTGTGTCGATTCTGCCAAGTCCCTGCATCGTTGCAGCTCTGACCTGGGCTGTTGAGGAACAGGTGCTGGAGGCTCTCCGTAACCAGCCAGGTCCCAGCACTTGCCCAGCTGACCGCCTTTTTGTCCCCGAAGACCTGAGGTCCCAGGTCGTTCAGTGGGGACATGACTCCCGCCTAGCTTGTCACCCTGGCTCCACCCGCACTTACAACCTGCTCGCCCAGAGGTTCTGGTGGCCCTCTCTGAGGAAGGATGTACGGGAATTCGTCCAAGCCTGCCCCATCTGCAACCAACACAAGTCGTCCTGCCAGCCCCCAGCCGGATTGCTGCAGCCCCTGCCTGTGCCCAGACGTCCCTGGTCTCACATCGCCCTTGACTTTGTCACGGGGCTGCCCCCTTCAAGTGGCATGACCGTCATTCTCACCATAGTTGACCGTTTCAGCAAGATGGCACACTTCATTCCCCTCCCCAAGCTCCCAACCGCCAAGGAGACCGCCCAGGTGGTCCTGGAACACGTCTTCCGGATCCACGGACTGCCAAAGGATGTAGTTTCTGACCGTGGTCCACAATTCTCCTCCGCTTTTTGGAAGGAGTTCTGTCACCTGCTGGGAGCCACAGTCAGTCTGACTTCCGGATTCCATCCCCAATCCAATGGGCAGTCAGAGCGGGCTAATCAGGAGCTCGAGAAGGCACTGCGATGCATGACTTCACGCAACCCCCACTCCTGGTCGCAGCAATTGACATGGGTGGAGTACGCACACAATTCTCTGACCTGCTCTGCCATCGGTATGTCCCCTTTCCAATGTGTTTATGGATACCAGCCTCCTCTATTTGCCAGCCAGGAAGAGGAGGTTACTTGCCCATCTGCACTTGCTTTTGCCCGTCGATGTCGCCGCACCTGGTCACAAGCCCGAGCCACACTCCTCAGATCCGTTGCCAGCTACACTACCGGGGCCAACCGTCGGAGAATTCCTGCTCCCACCTACCATGTTGGTCAAAGGGTGTGGTTGTCATCGAAGAACCTGCCACTCAGGGTGGAGTCGCAGAAGCTGGCACCTCGGTTCATTGGCCCATTCCCTATCATAAGAGTGATTAGCCCAACTGCTGTCCGGCTCCAACTGCCTAATTCCCTGAGGGTGCACCCCACTTTCCATGTGTCTAAGATTAAGCCCATCCATGAGAGTCCGCTGGTCCCTGCTGCGCCTTGTCCTCCTCCTCCACGGCTCGTCGATGGTGGTCTGGTTTACACCGTCCGCCGCCTGCTTCGGTCCAGACGGAGGGGTAGGGGTCTCCAGTACCTCATTGACTGGGAGGGCTATGGACCTGAGGAGAGGACCTGGGTGCCAGCTAGTCGGATTGTGGATAGGACTCTCATCACCGCTTTCCACCAACGGCATCCTGATCAACCTGCAATCCGTAGGGGCCGCCCCAGAGGGGTCCCTAACCGTCCTGCCCGCTCGGCTTCCTGTCCTGTGCCTGATCCTGTCTCGGGACCTGTCCCATCTCCCGACCACGGCCCTCCGGCTTCCTCCGAGGATGAGGACGTTCACTCGGACCGTTCGGAGGAGTTCTAGCCCTCCTCCGGCTCCCCTCCTCCCGCCCGGCGTGGTGTTGCTCTTGGGACTTCTGGGGCCGTCCCTTGGGGGGGGGGTTCTGTCATGAGCCTCTCACTCCACCGGGTTACCACCTTAATTTTCTTCCACTCTGCTCACCACTCTCTCTACTCAGCCTAACTAGCTCCACCTGTCCCTGCTCTGCTCTGCTCTAATTACTCTGCCAGCTGCGCTGCATTACCCACTACCTCTCCCAGTATTTAAGGCCCTGTCTTTCAGCTCTCCGGTGTCAGATCGTCTGCAAAGCTCACTCCCGGAACCTGTTTGCTCGCGCTTCTGGCTCACCCTGGTTTTGTGACCCCGGACCTGCCTGATTTTTGGATACTCTTCTGCCCCAGGAGATCCAGACCTGCTTCTGCCATTACGACTCCTGACTACTCTTCAATCCCGGTAACTCTGACCAGCCTTCTGCCTTGCTACTACGTATTTTGGATTTCCCTTGAACTGTACTGCTGCCTTGTTTCATTCCGCCCTGTTGTGTCTGTGTCTCCCCCCCCCAGGACTTCTGGACCACCCACCACCGGCTTCATAGGACGCATCGCTGCCACTGGGGGAGGCACAGACCCAGCACATTGGACGGGATCCCTGTTACCCCTGGAGCCTTCATTCACTCCCTACTTCCCTTTTCCCTTAAGTTTTAATAAACTTTCTGGTGTGACGCAATTGTGGTCCTCTGGTCGTCTGTCTGAACCGTGACAGAACCGATATAGCCCCTGGTTCTCCTCAGACTTGACTGCCCTTGACCAGCACAAAAACATCCTGTGGCGTACTGCATTAGCATCAAATAGCCCCCGCGATATGCAACTTTTCAGGGAAGTTAGGAACCAATATACACAAGCAGTCAGGAAAGCAAAGGCAAACTTTTTCAAACAGAAATTTGCATCCTGTAGCACTAACTCCAAAAAGTTTTGGGACACTGTAAAGTCCATGGAGAATAAGAGTACTTCCTCCCAGTTGCCCACTGCACTGAGGCTAGGAAACACTATCACCACCGATAAATCTACAATAATCGAGAATTTCAACAAGCATTTTGCTACAGCTGGCCATGCTTTCCATCTGGCTACCACTACCCCGGCCACCAACTCTGCACCCTCTGCTGAAACTTGCCCATGCCCCCCCCGCTTCTCCTTCACACAAATTCAGACAGCAGACGTTTTGAAAGAGCTGCAAAATCTGGACCCCTACAAATCAGCTGGGCTAGACAATCTGGACCCTTTCTTTCTAAAACTAGCCGCCGAAATTGTCGCAACCCCTATTACTAGTCTGTTCAACCTCTCTTTCATAACGTCTGAGATCCCCAGAGATTGGAAAGCTGCCGCGGTCATCCACCTCTTCAAAGGGGGTGACACTCTAGATCCAAACTGCTACAGACCTATATCCATCCTGCCCTGCCTTTCGAAAGTATTTGAAAGCCAAGTTAACAAACAGATCACCGACCATTTCGAATACCACCGTACCTTCTCCGCTATGCAATCCGGTTTCCGAGCTGGTCATGGGTGCACTTCAGCCACACTCAAGGTCCTAAACGATATTATAACCGCGATTGATAATAGACAGTACTGTGCAGCCGTCTTCATCGACCTGGCCAAGGCTTTCGACTCTGTCAACCACCGCATTGTTATTGGCAGACTAAATAGCCTTGGTTTCTCAAATGACTGCCTCGCCTGGTTCACCAACTACTTCTCAGATAGAGTTCAGTGTGTCAAATCGGAGGGCCTGTTGTCTGGACCTATGGCAGTCTCTATGGGGGTGCCACAGGGTTCAATTCTTGGGCCAACACTTTTCTCCGTGTATATCAATGATGTCGCTCTTGCTGCTGGTGACTCTCAGATCCACCTCTACGCAGACGACACCATTTTGTATACATCTGGCCCTTCATTGGACACTGTGTTAACAAACCTCCAAACGAGCTTCAATGCCATACAACACTCCTTCAGTAGCCTCCAACTGCTCTTAAACACTAGTAAAACTAAATGCATGCTTTTCAATCGAACGCTGCTGGCACCCGCCCACCCGACTAGAATCACCACTCTTGACGGGTCTGACCTAGAGTATGTGGACAACTACAAATACCTAGGTGTCTGGTTAGACTGTAAACTCTCCTTCCAGACTCACATAAAGAATCTCCAATCCAAAGTTAAATCTAGAATCGGCTTCCTATTTCGCAACAAAGCCTCCTTCACTCATGCTGCCAAACATGCCCTCGTAAAACTGACTATCCTACCGATCCTTGACTTCGGCGATGTCATTTACAAAATAGCCTCCAACACTCTACTCAGCAAATTGGATGTAGTCTATCACAGTGCCATCCGTTTTGTCTCCAAAGCCCCATACGCTACCCACCACTGTGACCTGTACGCTCTTGTTGGCTGGTCCTCACTACATGTTCGTCGTCAAACCCACTGGCTCCAGGCCATCTATAAATCACTGCTAGGCAAATCCCCGCCTTATCTTAGCTCATTGGTCACCATAGCAGCACCCACCCGTAGTCTGCGCTCCAGCAGGTATATCTCACTGGTCATTCCCAAAGCCAACACCTCCTTTGGCCGCCATTCCTTCCAGTTCTCTGCTGCCAATGACTGGAACGAATTGCAAAAATCTCTGAAGCTGGAGACTCTTATCTCCCTCACTAACTTTAAGCATCAGTTGTCAGAGCACCTTACCGATCACTGCACCTGTACACAGCCCATCTGAAATTAGCCCACCCAACTACCTCATCCCTATATTGTTATTTATTTTGCTCTTTTGCACCCCAGTATCTCTATTTGCACATAATCTCTTGCACATCTAGCATTCCAGTGTTAATACTATTGTAATTATTTTGCACTATAGCCTATTTATTGCCTTACCTCCATAACTTGCTACATTTGCACACACTGTATATATATTCTCTGTTGTATTTTTGACTTTATGTTTTTTACCCCATATGTAACTCTGTGTTGTTGTTTTTATCGCACTGCTTTGCTTTATCTTGGCCAGGTCGCAGTTGTAAATGACAACTTGTTCTCAACTGGCTTACCTGGTTAAATAAAGGTGAAAAAAAAAAAAAAAAAAAAAGGGAGTGAAGATAGTGTAGGGAGTGAAGGGAGTGAAGGGAGTGTAAGGAGTGTAGGGAGTGTAAGGATGTAGGGAGTGTAGGGAGTGAAGGGTGTGTAGGGAGTGAAGGGAGTGAAGGGAGTGAAGGGAGTGAAGGGAGTGTAAGGAGTGTAGGGAGTGAAGGGAGTGAAGGGAGTGTAGGGAGTGAAGGGAGTGAAAGGAGTGTAGTGAGTGTAAGGAGTGTAAGGAGTGTAAGGAGTGTAAGGAGTGTAGGGAGTGTAGGGAGTGAAGGGAGTGAAGGGAGTGTAAGGAGTGAAGGGAGTGTAAGGAGTGTAGGGAGTGAAGGGAGTGAAGGGAGTGTAAGGAGTGAAAGGAGTGAAGGGAGTGTAAGGAGTGTAAGGAGTGTAGTGAGTGTAAGGAGTGTAAGGAGTGTAAGGAGTGTAAGGATTGTAGTGAGTGTAGGGAGTGAAGGGAGTGTAAGGAGTGAAGGGAGTGAAGGGAGTGTAAGGAGTGTAGGGAGTGAAGGGAGTGAAGATAGTGTAGGAAGTGAAGGGAGTGAAAGGAGTGTAGGGAGTTTAAGGAGTGTAGGGAGTGTAGGGAGTGTAGGGAGTGTAGGGAGTGTAGGGAGTGTAGGGAGTGTAGGGAGTGTAAGGAGTGAAAGGAGTGAAAGGAGTGTAGGGAGTGTAGGGAGTGAAGGGAGTGTAAGGAGTGTAGGGAGTGTAAGGAGTGTAGGGAGTGTAGGGAGTGAAGGGAGTGTAAGGAGTGAAGGGAGTGAAGGGAGTGTAAGGAGTGTAGGGAGTGTAGAGAGTGAAGGGAGTGTAGGGAGTGTAGGGAGTGAAGGGAGTGTAGGGAGTGTAGGGAGTGTAGGTAGTGAAGGGAGTGTAAGGAGTGTAGGGAGTGAAGGGAGTGAAGGGACTGTAGGGAGTGAAGGGAGTGAAGGGAGTGTAAGGAGTGTAGGGAGTGTAGGGAGTGAAGGGAGTGTAAGGAGTGAAGGGAGTGAAGGGAGTGAAGGGAGTGTAAGGAGTGTAGGGAGTGTAAGGATGTAGGGAGTGTAGGGAGTGAAGGGAGTGTAGGGAGTGAAGGGAGTGAAGGGAGTGAAGGGAGTGAAGGGAGTGTAAGGAGTGTAGGGAGTGAAGGGAGTGAAGGGAGTGTAGGGAGTGAAGGGAGTGAAGGGAGTGAAAGGAGTGTAGGGAGTTTAGGGAGTGTAGGGAGTGAAGGGAGTGTAAGGAGTGTAGGGAGTGAAGGGAGTGCAGGGAGTGTAGGGAGTGAAGGGAGTGAAAGGAGTGTAGGGAGTGTAGGGAGTGAAGGGAGTGAAGGGAGTGTAAGGAGTGAAGGGAGTGTAGGGAGTGAAGGGAGTGAAAGGAGTGTAGGGAGTGTAGGGAGTGAAGGGAGTGTAAGGAGTGTAGGGAGTGTAAGGAGTGAAGGGAGTGAAAGGAGTGTAGGGAGTGTAGGGAGTGAAGGGAGTGTAAGGAGTGTAGGGAGTGTAAGGAGTGTAGGGAGTGTAGGGAGTGAAGGGAGTGAAAGGAGTGTAGGGAGTGTAGAGAGTGAAGGGAGTGAAGGGAGTGTAAGGAGTGTAGGGAGTGTAGGGAGTGAAGGGAGTGAAAGGAGTGTAGGGAGTGTAGGGAGTGAAGGGAGTGTAAGGAGTGTAGGGAGTGTAAGGAGTGAAGGGAGTGAAAGGAGTGTAGGGAGTGTAGGGAGTGTAGGGAGTGAAGGGAGTGTAAGGAGTGTAGGGAGTGTAAGGAGTGTAGGGAGTGTAGGGAGTGAAGGGAGTGAAAGGAGTGTAGGGAGTGTAGAGAGTGAAGGGAGTGAAGGGAGTGTAAGGAGTGTAGGGAGTGTAGAGAGTGAAGGGAGTGTAGGGAGTGTAGGGAGTGAAGGGAGTGTAGGGAGTGTAGGGAGTGAAGGGAGTGAAAGGAGTGTAGGGAGTGTAGGTAGTGAAGGGAGTGAAAGGAGTGTAGGGAGTGTAAGGAGTGTAGGGAGTGTAGGGAGTGTAGGTAGTGAAGGGAGTGTAAGGAGTGTAGGGAGTGAAGGGAGTGAAGGGACTGTAGGGAGTGAAGGGAGTGAAGGGAGTGTAAGGAGTGTAGGGAGTGTAGGGAGTGAAGGGAGTGTAAGGAGTGAAGGGAGTGTAAGGAGTGTAGGGAGTGTAAGGAGTGTAGGGAGTGAAGGGAGTGTAAGGAGTGAAGGGAGTGTAAGGAGTGAAGGGAGTGAAGGGAGTGTAAGGAGTGTAGTGAGTGTAAGGAGTGTAAGGAGTGTAAGGAGTGTAGGGAGTGTAGGGAGTGAAGGGAGTGTAAGGAGTGAAGGGAGTGTAAGGAGTGTAAGGAGTGTAGGGAGTGTAAGGAGTGAAGGGAGTGAAGGGAGTGTAAGGAGTGAAGGGAGTGTAAGGAGTGAAGGGAGTGAAGGGAGTGTAAGGAGTGTAGTGAGTGTAAGGAGTGTAAGGAGTGTAAGGAGTGTAGGGAGTGTAGGGAGTGAAGGGAGTGTAAGGAGTGTAGGGAGTGTAGGGAGTGTAGGGAGTGAAGGGAGTGAAGGGAGTGTAAGGAGTGTAGGGAGTGAAGGGAGTGAAGGGAGTGTAAGGAGTGAAGGGAGTGAAGGGAGTGTAAGGAGTGTAGGGAGTGTAAGGAGTGTAGGGAGTGAAGGGAGTGAAAGGAGTGTAGGGAGTGAAGGGAGTGAAGGGAGTGTAGGGAGTGAAGGGAGTGAAGGGACTGTAGGGAGTGAAGGGAGTGAAGGGAGTGTAAGGAGTGTAGGGAGTGTAAGGAGTGTAGGGAGTGTAGGGAGTGTAGGTAGTGAAGGGAGTGAAAGGAGTGTAGGGAGTGTAAGGAGTGTAGGGAGTGTAGGGAGTGAATGGAGTGAAAGAAGTGTAGGGAGTGTAGGAAGTGAAGGGAGTGAAAGGAGTGTAGGGAGTTTAAGGAGTGTAGGGAGTGTAGGGAGTGTAGGGAGTGTAGGGAGTGTAGGGAGTGTAGGGAGTGAAGGGAGTGTAGGGAGTGTAAGGAGTGTAGGGAGTGAAGGGAGTGAAGGGACTGTAGGGAGTGAAGGGAGTGTAAGGAGTGTAGGGAGTGTAGGGAGTGAAGGGAGTGTAGGGAGTGAAGAGAGTGAAGGGAGTGTAAGGAGTGAAGGGAGTGTAAGGAGTGAAGGGAGTGAAGGGAGTGAAAGGAGTGTAGGGAGTGAAGGGAGTGTAAGGAGTGAAGGGAGTGAAGGGAGTGTAAGGAGTGTAGTGAGTGTAAGGAGTGTAAGGAGTGTAAGGAGTGTAAGGAGTGTAGGGAGTGTAGGGAGTGTAGGGAGTGTAAGGAGTGTAGGGAGTGTAGGGAGTGAAGGGAGTGAAGATAGTGTAGGGAGAGAAGGGAGTGAAGGGAGTGTAAGGAGTGTAGGGAGTGTAAGGATGTAGGGAGTGTAGGGAGTGAAGGGAGTGTAGGGAGTGAAGGGAGTGAAGGGAGTGAAGGGAGTGTAAGGAGTGTAGGGAGTGAAGGGAGTGAAGGGAGTGTAGGGAGTGAAGGGAGTGAAAGGAGTGTAGGGAGTGTAGGGAGTGTAGGGAGTGAAGGGAGTGTAAGGAGTGAAGGGAGTGAAGGGAGTGAAGGGAGTGTAAGGAGTGAAGGGAGTGAAGGGAGTGAAGGGAGTGAAGGGAGTGAAGGGAGTGTAAGGAGTGTAGGGAGTGAAGGGAGTGAAAGGAGTGTAGGGAGTGTAGGTAGTGAAGGGAGTGAAAGGAGTGTAGGGAGTGTAAGGAGTGTAGGGAGTGAAGGGAGTGAAGGGAGTGTAAGGGGTGAAGGGAGTGAAGGGAGTGTAAGGAGTGTAGGGAGTGTAGGGAGTGTAGGGAGTGTAGGGAGTGTAAGGAGTGTAGGGAGTGAAGGGAGTGAAGGGAGTGTAGGGAGTGTAGGTAGTGAAGGGAGTGAAGGGAGTGTAAGGAGTGAAGGGAGTGAAGGGAGTGAAGGGAGTGTAGGGGGTGTAAGGAGTGAAGGGAGTGTAAGGAGTGAAGGGAGTGTAAGTAGTGAAGGGAGTGAAGGGAGTGTAGGGAGTGTAGGGAGTGTAAGGAGTGAAGGGAGTGTAGGGAGTGTATGGAGTGAAGGGAGTGAAGGGAGTGTAAAGAGTGAAGGGAGTGAAGGGAGTGAAGGCAGTGTAAGGAGTGTAGGGACTGAAGGGAGTGAATTGACTGTAAGGAGTGAAGGGAGTGAGGGGAGTGTAAGGAGTGTAGGGAGTGAAGGGAGTGAAAGGAGTGTAGGGAGTGTAATGAGTGTAAGGAGTGTAGGGAGTGAAGGGAGTGAAGGGAGTGTAGGGAGTGTAGGGAGTGAAGGGAGTGTAAGGAGTGTAGGGAGTGAAGGGAGTGAAGGGAGTGTAGGGAGTGAAGGGAGTGAAGGGAGTGTAGGGAGTGAAGGGAGTGTAGGGAGTGAAGGGAGTGAAGAGAGTGAAACGTGTGAAGGGAGTGTAGGGAGTGAAGGGAGTGAAGGGAGTGAAGGGAATGTAGGGAGTGAAGGGGGTGTAAGGAGTGAAGGGAGTGAAGGGAGTGAAGGGAGTGAAGGGAGTGTAAGGAGTGTAGGGAGTGAAGAGAGTGAAAGGAGTGTAGGGAGTGAAGGGAGTGTAGGGAGTGAAGTGAGTGAAGTGAGTGAAGGGAATGTAGGGAGTGAAGGGAGTGTAAGGAGTGAAGGGAGTGAAGGGAGTGAAGGGAGTGAAGGGAGTGAAGGGAGTGAAGGGAGTGTAAGGAGTGTAGGGAGTGAAGGGAGTGAAAGGAGTGTAGGGAGTGTAGGTAGTGAAGGGAGTGAAAGGAGTGTAGGGAGTGTAAGGAGTGTAGGGAGTGAAGGGAGTGAAGGGAGAGTAAGGAGTGAAGGGAGTGAAGGGAGTGTAAGGAGTGTAGGGAGTGTAGGGAGTGTAGGGAGTGTAGGGAGTGTAAGGAGTGTAGGGAGTGAAGGGAGTGAAGGGAGTGTAAAGAGTGTAGGTAGTGAAGGGAGTGAAGGGAGTGTAAGGAGTGAAGGGAGTGAAGGGAGTGAAGGGAGTGTAGGGGAGGTAAGGAGTGAAGGGAGTGAAGGGAGTGTAAGGAGTGAAGGAGTGTAAGTAGTGAATGGAGTGAAGGGAGTGTAGGGAGTGTAGGGAGTGAAGGGAGTGTAAGGAGTGTATGGAGTGAAGGGAGTGAAGGGAGTGAAGGGAGTAAAGGGAGTGTAAGGGGTGAAGGGGAGTGTAGGGAGTGTAGGGAGTGTAGGGAGTGTAGGGAGTGAAGGGAGTGTAGGGAGTGAAGGGAGTGTAGGGAGTGTAAGGAGTGAAGGGAGTGTAGGGAGTGTAAGGAGTGAAGGGAGTGAAGGGAGTGTAAAGAGTGAAGGGAATGAAGGGAGTGAAGGGAGTGTAAGGAGTGTAGGGAGTGAAGGGAGTGAAGGGAGTGTAAGGAGTGAAGGGATTGAGGGGAGTGTAAGGAGTGTAGGGAGTGTAAGGAGTGTAGGGAGTGAAGGGAGTGAAGGGAGTGTAGGGAGTGTAGGGAGTGAAGGGGTGTAAGGAGTGTAGGGAGTGAAGGGAGTGAAGGGAGTGTAGGGAGTGAAGGGAGTGAAGGGAGTGTAGGGAGTGAAGGGAGTGTAGGGAGTGAAGGGAGTGAAGAGAGTGAAACGTGTGAAGGGAGTGTAGGGAGTGAAGGGAGTGAAGGGAGTGAAGGGAATGTAGGGAGTGAAGGGAGTGTAAGGAGTGAAGGGAGTGAAGGGAGTGAAGGGAGTGAAGGGAGTGTAAGGAGTGTAGGGAGTGAAGAGAGTGAAAGGAGTGTAGGGAGTGAAGGGAGTGTAGGGAGTGAAGGGAGTGAAGTGAGTGAAGGGAATGTAGGGAGTGAAGGGAGTGTAAGGAGTGAAGGGAGTGAAGGGAGTGAAGGGAGTGAAGGGAGTGAAGGGAGTGAAGGGAGTGAAGGGAGTGTAAGGAGTGTAGGGAGTGAAGGAGTGAAAGGAGTGTAGGGAGTGTAGGTAGTGAAGGGAGTGAAAGGAGTGTAGGGAGTGTAAGGAGTGTAGGGAGTGAAGGGAGTGAAGGGAGTGTAAGGAGTGTAGGGAGTGAAGGGAGTGAAGGGAGTGTAAGGGGTGAAGGGAGTGAAGGGAGTGTAAGGAGTGTAGGGAGTGTAGGGAGTGTAGGGAGTGTAAGGAGTGTAGGGAGTGAAGGGAGTGAAGGGAGTGTAAAGAGTGTAGGTAGTGAAGGGAGTGAAGGGAGTGTAAGGAGTGAAGGGAGTGAAGGGAGTGAAGGGAGTGTAGGGGAGGTAAGGAGTGAAGGGAGTGTAAGGAGTGAAGGGAGTGTAAGTTGTGAATGGAGTGACGGGAGTGTAGG
>NW_028158054.1:0-92031 GCF_964263955.1 Coregonus lavaretus
AATCACATCCCTGTGCCTTCTTCTCCAGGAAGTTATCCTCCGCTGAGAGGAATTACGATGTGGGGAACAGAGAACTCCTCGCCATCAAGCTGGCCGTCGAGGAGTGGCGCCACTGGTTGGAGGGCGCACAACATTCCTTTCTCGTCCTAACAGATCATCGTAATCTGGAATATATCAGAGGGGCCAAGAGGTTAAACTCCAGACAAGCCCACTGGGCTCTCGTCTTCACACGCTTCCATTTTCACGTTACTTACATCCCTGGAAAGAAAAACTTAAAAGATGATGCTCTCTCCCACCAGTTTGACCTTCCGACCAGTAACTCAGACCCTACACCCATTCTTCCTTCCTCTTGCATTATGGGACCGGTACTGTGGCAGGTTCACTCTGCCATACAAGAAGCCCTAACCTCAGACCCGGCTCCTCCTGAGACACCAGCTGGGAAGAGTTACGTACGAGCAGCTGTTAGACCCCAACTGATGCAATGGTGTCACACGTCCTTGGGGTCAGGACATCCGGGCATTACACGAACCACCGAACTTCTAGCCCGTACGTTCTGGTGGTCCTCACTGGCATTATGTATTCTCCTGTCCAGTCTGCGCCCAAACCAAAAGCCCTCGTCATCTCCCTTCTGGTAAGCTTCAACCTTTGCCAATCCCTCACAGACCCTGGTCCCACATAGCTGTTGACTTCATCACAGACCTTCCTGAATCCTCTGGTAACACCACCATCCTTGTCATAGAAGACCGTAAAAAAAAATGTGTCATCTGGTTCCTCTTCCTCATTTATCTGGTTCCTCTTCCTCAGGTGTTCCGTCTGTATGGGATTCCGGAGGACATCGTCTCTGACCGCGGGCCCCAGTTTGTCTCTTGGGTGTGGCAGTGCGCCCCCACCGTTGGACGACGGAGGGGAACCTGCCTACGCCATTCAGGCCATCCTTGATTCCAAACGCCTGAGAGGTCGCATCCACTATCTAGTGGACTGGGAAGGTTATGGGCCTGAAGACCAGTCCTGGGTCCCCGACCAGGACATCCTCGACTCAGATATGATTCAGGCATCCCACCGTAACCGGGGGGGGGGGGGGGGGGGTACTGTAAGGTTCTGTATTTATTTTCTTAGTCAACCTTGTGTTCTAGAACGTAGCCCTGTTTCATTGTGTTCTTGAACATAGTCCTGTTTCTTTGTGTTCTTGAACGTAGTTGTCACGCCCTGACTCAAGGGACTCTTATTTGTTGAGTCAGGGTGTGTATTGTCTGTGTTGTGTTTTGCTATGTTGATTTTCTATGTTTAGATCTGGTATGTATAGATCTATGTTGGCCGGTGTGGTTCCCAATCAGAGGCAGCTGTAGCTCGTTGTCTCTGATTGGGGACCATACTTAGGTAGCCTATTGGCTCTAGTTAGTGGTGGGATCTTGTTCCGTGTAAGGTATGTTGTGTGTATGCTACCTTGGACTTCACGTTTCGTTTGTTGTTTTGTCGCGTGTTCGTTCGTTTAAATAAACATGTATGCTTATCACGCTGCGCCATGGTCCGTCCCGTCTGTAAACGAACGTGACAGTAGTCCTGTCTTTCATTTTTGTTCATTGATTTCATCTGTGTTAGTTACTCACCTGGTCTCATCAGCTCCTTATTTAGTTCAGTTCTTTATGTTTGTGACTTTTGAGGTATTGTTCGTTTTGACTCTACTAAGCCTTTTCCTAGCTCGTTTGTGAGAACCAGTTATAGTCTTCAGTCCTAGTTTTGATTCACCCGCCTGTTTGCCTACCTGTGTATGACCATTGCCTGCCTGTGACCACGATTCCTGCCTCCTGCCAAGGCGAAATAAACACCTGCCGCGCTCTGCGCGTGAATCTACTGTACACCTTTTTCTCCCTGAGTATTCATTACACATATACTCTTTAGACTAGAGAGACTGAAATCATGTCTTGTCCTCCACCCTCTCTTTAGTGTCTCACACAGAACTATTATCTTCTGAAGACAACATTGGGTCTTTGGGAGAAGATGGAATGTGGCGGGGTGTATCGAAGTGTGTGTGTGTGTGTGTGTGTGTGTGTGCGTGTGTGCGTGCGTGCCTACATGTAACAAAAGGGTTGAATGCCAGTGCAGTGGAGCCTTGTGTTGAGCTATGCAGTTGTCCTGGGTGATGTGATCTGAGTGTGTCAGCATTCATGGCCCTCCATCCCTGTGTGTGTGCGTGCGTGTGTCCCATCCCTGTGTCAGAGCTCCTTATTGGGCCTTCTCCACACAAAGAGTCCTTTTGGTGAGCTTCCTGCTCCAACAGGCTTTATTATATAATTGAGTTTATTCTCCACTAAATGCATTCGGCTTTAATAGTGTTATTGATCAGAGTAGTAATCCTACAAGTCCCTTACTCTGTTCTGATTCTGCTTCACAGCTAACTAGTTGGTTAGAGATGAGATGTGGAATATAGGCTACCAGCAACACATACTTTGCAATGCAATCCACTAATAAATAACCCGTTCAATTTGGTAGCTTCATAAAAGTATGGAAATAAATCAGGGTCATTTACATGATTAATCAATCTTTGAGTGTGTGTGTTTGTGTGTGAAGCATCTCTGTCTCTGTTCCTCATCTCACACAAGATGGCGCTGAAAGATATAGTCGCCTTGTTTCAAGCACCTAGCCAACTTTGCAGTATTTTTTTATGTTTTTGTGTTATTTCTTACATTATTTGCTCAGGACATTTCTTGCATTATTACAGTTGAAAATAACTTTGGGATATTAGATTGGTGGTCACTCTCCAGATATACTGTCCCCGTCCATTCAGCCAGCGGGGTTTTCCGTCCATCACGCGGACAGGAAGAAAGAAATCTCTGGGAAAAAGACAGGTGGAGGTGTATGCGTCATGATTAACTACTCATGGTGTGATTGTGGTAACATACAGGAAATCAAGTCCTTTTTTTCTCCCGATCTGGATTACCTTACCATCAACTGCAGAATGCATTACCTCCCGAGAGAATTCTCTTCAGTCATTGTCACGGCCGTGTATATTCCTCCTCAAGCCGACACCGTGACGGCTCTCAAGGAACTACATTGGACTTTGTGCAAACTGGAAACCACATATCCTGAGGCGGCATTTAATAAAGGAAATCTGAGGAAAACGCTACCAACGTTTATCAACACATCTCCTGTGCTAGTCGCTCATCGAGCACTCTTGACCATTGCTACTCCCTCTTCCGGGACGGCTACAAGACCCTCCCCCGCCCTCCCTTCGACAAATCAGATCACGTCTCCATTTTGCTCCTCCCCTCCTATAGGCAGAAACTTAAACAGGAATTATCTGTGCTAAGGACTGACCAATCAGAATCTATGCTTCAAGATTGTTTTGATCGCGCGGACTGGGATATGTTCCGGGTCACCTCTGAGAATAGTGTTGGTGTATACACTGACTCGGTGACTGAGTTAATCAGGAAGTGCATAGAGGATGTTGTTCGCACTGTGATGATTAAAACGTATATTTAAAAATAATATTGGATAGATGGCAGCATTCGCGCAAAACTGAAAGTGCGAACCATTGCATTTAACCACTGCAAGGTGACTGGAAACATGGACTCGTACAAACAGACCAACTATGCCCTCTGTAAGGCAATCAAACAGGAAAAACGACAGTACAGGGACAAAGTGGAGTCGCAATTTAACGGCTCAGACACGAGACGTATGTGGCAGAGACTTCAGACAATCACGTATTATAAAGGGAAAGCCAGCCATGTCGCGAACATCGCTGGAGCTGGGGATGGAGCTGGGGCTGGGGAAACATACACACACATACAGTACATGGTCTCTTATTGCTACACACAGGGGACAGGAGCAGTTGGTTAGATAATCCACCTCTTACTGTTGTAGACATTTTCTACCTCTAATGTGTCTGTCCCTGTTATTTATACAGGATACCGGAAATGTTATTGTTAAAAGCAACCAGATCAGTTTCAGACAGGCTTGTACAGGCATGGGGCTGAACCACTATCTGAGGCCCACCATGGGAAAGGTGTTTTTGTGTGTGTGTGTGTGTGTGTGTGAGTGTGAGTGTGTGTGTATGTCTGTGTGTGGTAGCCTACACCCTGCTACCATACCACTTTCATGTGGCCCATTCAGACACTCTGATTTCATAAGATCCCCGTCTTTCTCTCTCACTTCTTGTAAATGCAGTCTCTGTCCAACAATACTCTATTGTGGCTCTTTTTGTTTTCACATAAACAAAAACATTCAGTGCAGGTGCCCTTTGTTCTTCTTTTTTTGCAATTCTCAATAAGCCTTTCAGGGGCTCTGACAGGCCTTTTTGGTCGTTCTGCTGAAGTGCTTACTGAAGCAGTTGGACAGTGTTCATTGTCAGTCTGAATTGTCCATTGCTAAAGGGATTTGACACTTCAGCAGTATCCTCCTGATGATCCTCAATCCCTTGAGTGAATGGCTGAAGCCTTAGATCCACTCTGTTTCGTCTCAGTTGTGATCCATGCTCCGTTTGGATCTCATAGGATCGCGGTGCAACTTCTCGGTGCAACTTCCCTTGCTGCATCCAGGTTCCTGTAGTGATGTCTGGAAGTCATACATGATCTCCAGGTTTCAGTGTCTTGCACTTTTGTAGTCTCGCTGTTTTTGTTTGTCTTTCTGTTTTTCCTTTGCAAGTTTGACTTTGTACCTCTGGGTGTTAGCAAGTCCTCATGGATGGGTAGGTTGGTTCTGATGCGACGTCCCATTAACATTTGTGCAGGTGAAAGTCCGTTCTGCAGTGGTGTGCTGCGGTAGATCATCAGACTTTTCAGGAAATCCTCCTTTCCATCGTGTGCCTTTTTCATCAGACCTTTGACAATTTTGACTGAACTCTCTGCTAAGCCGTTGGACACCGGGTAGTTGGGGCTGGAGGTGTTGTGTCGGAATCCCCAGTTGTTAGCGAACAATCAGAATTTGGAACTTGAGAACTACGGGCCATTATCGGAGTACAGTTCAGACGCAACCCCATGTCTTGCAAATACTGATTTCAGGTAGGTGATTACAGCTTTGCTAGAGGTAGTTTGAGTAGTAGTCGGTAACAACAATGTGACTTTTGCCATTGCAGTCAAAAAGGTCAACTCCAACTTTGTAGTAGGGTTGGTTGGGTACTGGATGAGGCATTAGCGGCTCTGCTAGCTGCTTTGGCCTGTAGGTCAAACACAGTTCACATGAAGCAGTGGTCTGGCTGATTTCCTGGTTCATTCTTGGCCAGTACATTACTTCTCGTGCTCGTCGTTTGCATTTTTCCTGACCCAAGTGGCCCTTGTGTATTTTCTGTAGCATTTCTTTATGTAGTGTCATGGGAATGACAATCTTGTTGCCTTTCAACACTATGTCATCCACAACGGTGAGCTCTGCTCTGCACATCCAGTAATCCTGTATTCTCCTTGGACAGTTGTTTTTCTGTGCGGGCCATCCTATCAGTATTGTTTCTTTCAACTCTGTCATTGTTTGGTCAGTTGCGGTCTCTCTTTTGATCTGCTCCATTCTCTCAGAAGACACAGGAAGTGATGCTACGATCATGTCGACGTAGGCCTGAATGTCATTGTTTTTCTGTGTGTCGGTGCTCTCTTTCTTGTCGACTGCTCGAGAAAGAGTGTCGGCGGCGAACATGAACTTTCCCGGGGTGTAGATCATCTTCACATCATACTTTTGCAGTCTGATCAACATTCTCTGGATTCTCATTGGAGAATCATTCAGTGGCTTAGACATCATTGACACAAATGGTTTGTGGTCGGTTTCAACTTCGAAGGCTTTTCCGTAGACGTATGTGCTCGCCAGTAGCTCTTTCTCTATTCCTTGTTTCTCCGCCTGTCAAGGCTCTGGACGCATAAGTGACAGGTTGCCATGTGTCATCATGCTGTTGCAGAAGAACTGCTCCAAGACCAAACTGTGACGCGTCTGCAGAAATCCTTGTGCTCTTCTCTGGATCATAGAACCTGAGCACTGGCACTTCTGTGATTGTCTTTTTAGGTTTTTGAAGCAGTTTTCCTGCTCATGGGACCATTCCCATTTGTTTTTCTGTTCCAGAAGAAATCTGAGTTGAGCGGACTGTGCTGACAGTTGAGGTATGAACTTTGCAAGGTAGGTGATCATGCCCATGAAGCGTCTCACGTCTTCCTTGTTCTTCGGGCCCTCCACGTTGTTGATGGCTGATGTTTCCTCGGGTCTGGTTTGACTCCATCCTCTGAAAGTACATCTCCCATGAAGGTAAGTGTTTTCACACCAAATTCGCATTTGTCCTTGTTTAGTTTCAGGTTGACTTTCTGTGTCAGGTCCAGCACTTGTCACACTCTCGCGTAGTGTTCTTCTTTTGTGGACCCCCAGACGATGATGTCATCCATTATGGTCTCTACTCCTGGAATGTGCTCGAAGATCATGTGAATTATCTTGTGGTAGACCTCTGGCGCGGAGAGAATCCCATATGGTAGACAAAGAAATCTGTACCTGCCCTCAGGTGTGTTGAATGTGCATAGCCTTGAGCTTGCATCCTCTAGCTTCATTTGCCAGAATCCTGATGAGGCATCAAGCTTACTGAACCACTTTGCTCCAGCAAACTGCAACATTATCTCTACTCTGGTTGGCAACTTCAAATGCTCTCGCTTGATAGCTTTGTTGAGAACTCTCGGGTCTAGAAATATCCTGAGATCGCCATTATTTATCACCACAATAACCAGTGAGCTTACCCAATCTGTAGGTTCATCCATTTTTGTGATGACGTCCATCTTTTCCATGCGTCCGAGTTCCTCCTAGAGCTTTTTCCTCCGTGCAAATGGAACTTTTCTGCACAACTGGAGTCATTTTGTGATCAGTACATATTTTGTGTCCTCCAGGTAAACATCCGAGACCCTCAAACACGTCCTCGTCCTCAGTCAGTAGTTGTTACAAACGAGACTCCCGCTGTTCCTCCTGCTCACCACCAGAGGGAACCCTCTCCTGAGTATTAAACCCCTGAACTACATTTCCCACATACCTGGCTCTGATTACCGTTGCACCTGACTCCCATCAGTAGACTATTTATAATAATAATAATAATTGGTCATTTAGCAGACGCTCTTATCCAGAGCGACTTACAAGAGCAATTAGGGTTAAGTGCCTTGCTCAAGGGCACATCGACAGATTTTTCACCTAGTCGGCTCGGGGATTAGAACCAGCGACCTTTCGGTTACTGGCCCAACGCTCTTACCCACTAAGCTACCTGCCGCCCGTATTTAGGTGCTCTCAAACTCTCTCTCTTTGCGAAGTCTTGTTTACCCTGGTGATCATTTCTGAGCGTTTTCGCCTGTGTCTGTCTGCCCGTGGATTTACTCTGGACTGTTTTTCCCTCCTTGATTCTTTGCTGCCTGCCCTGGACTATATTCTTTACTGGACTGATTTTTGTAAGCTTGCTGCCTGCCCTGACCTTATGCCTGTACCTGGATTACGAGTTGCCTTATCCCTACTGTTGTGTCTGCTGGCGATTGACCCTGTTTGTACGACCAAGATTGTAATAAAACTGCAAATGGATCCTCACTCTCCTGGAGCGTCAGTACAGAAGACTTCGCCAACACACGATCCAGCAGCTCTGGTTCAGATGTCCACGGAGATCTCCACTCAAGCTCACCAACTCGCCATTCATCAACAGCAGCTAACCCATTTAACTACAGTAACAGAGGAACTCGTCAGGACGCTACAGAGGTTGCCGGTGTCGCTAACGAACCCAGCCCCTCCTCCACCGAACGCGAGTGTGGGCGCTTCTCCACCACCGTCACTCACAGTTAACCCACGTCTGGCTCTCCCTGATAAGTTCGACGGCAACCCAACTAAAAGTAAGGGATTTCTACTGCAATGTTCATTATTCATTGATCAACAACCAGCTATGTATGTCACCGATGCCAGCAAGATTTCCTTGGTATGCTCACTCCTCGCTGACAAGGCGTTAGAGTGGGTGACGGCGGTTTGGAGAGAAGATGGCACTGCTTTTCCATCGTTTGGTACCTTTCTTCAACGCTTCCGGGAAATATTTGAACACCCGGAGGGAGGTATGAGAGCTGATGACCGACTACTTGCGTTGAGCCAGGGCAGGAATACCGCAGCAGAATATGCTTTGACATTTCGCACTCTAGCAGCTCAAACCGACTGGGTGGAGAGCACACTTAAACTGCTCTTTCGGAAGGGACTCAGCTTGGAGTTGCAATCCGAACTGGCCTGCCGAGATGAAGGGAAATCGCTGAATCAATTCATCGAACTAACCATTCAGATTGACAATCTGATTCGTTCACGTCGTCCACTCAGAACGGTACCCACCAGCACACAATACCCGGTCACTCTGTCTCAAACTGAACCCATGCAGCTCGGATATACTCACCTGACTCCGGAAGAACGAGAACGCCGCATACGTCAACATCTCTGCCTCTATTGTGGTCAACCGGGCCATCTGAGGGCGTTTTGCCCCACAAGACCACCTCCTCGTAATCCCTCTTCGGTGAGTCCTTGTGTTCAAGCACATCATTCCAGTTCTTGCATCAAAGTACCTATAGTATTATCTCTAGAGGGCAATCATATATCCACATCAGCTCTATTAGACTCAGGAGCAGCCGGGAACTTTATGTCTCACGAGTTTGCCCAACAACAACAACTCCCATTAATCTCCTGTAACTCTCAATTGGCAGTGGAGGCGCTAGATGGACGGCCTCTCGGCGATGGGAGGGTCCTGCACACCACCGTGGACCTTCAACTACAGACCGGTACCCTTCACACTGAGGTAATTCGTTTCTACGTCATCTCAGCACCTCATAACCCGGTTATTCTTGGACTCCCCTGGCTACGTCAACATAATCCCCTCATCTCATGGAGGGAGGGTCGTATCATCAAATGGGACCCGTCATGTCACTCCAACTGCTTAACTGGCAGCCCTTCACTCTCCATTCAGACCGTCACGCTAAAGGACGAGCCGGCCCTTTTCCCCACTCTTCCCATTGAATACTCTGACCTCATCGAAGCTTTTAGCAAGACCAAGGCGATGGAACTCCCCCCCCACCGATCAAGCGACTGTTCCATCGAACTATTACCAGGCACAACACCACCGAAGGGCCGAATCTTCCCCCTATCACAACCCGAATCAGAAGCCATGAACAACTACATCGAGGAGGAACTTTCGAAGGGGTTCATTAGAACGTCGACATCACCTGCAGCCTCTGGCTTCTTCTTTGTTAAAAAAAAGGACGGTGGCCTACGCCCTTGTATCGACTACCGGGGTCTCAACGACATCACCGTCAAGTTTCGATATCCTTTACCGCTGGTACCAGCTGCCCTAGAACAACTCCGCAAAGCCAAGTACTTCTCCAAACTGGACCTCCGCAGCGCCTACAATCTCATTCGCATCCGGGACGGTGATGAATGGAAGACAGCCTTCTCTACCAGCACTGGGCACTATGAGTATTTGGTGATGCCTTTCGGGCTGTCCAATAGTCCGTCCGTATTTCAGTCGTTTATCAATGACGTCTTTCGGGACATGCTTAATCGTTGGGTAATTGTTTACATCGATGACATTCTCGTCTATTCCAACACCTATGAGGAACACGTGCAACACGTGAGAACAGTATTACAACGACTCATTGATCACCAATTATACGCCAAAGCAGAGAAGTGCGAATTTCACCAGACTTCCACGTCTTTCTTGGGCTACATCATCAACCAGGAGGGAGTCGCCATGGACGAGAAGAAGGTCAAGGCCGTTCTAGACTGGCCACTGCCAGTAACCTTAAAGGAGTTACAACGCTTCTTGGGATTTGCGAACTTCTACCGACGCTTCATCAGGAATTTCAGCTCGGTAGCCTCTCCCTTAACCTCTATGACTAAGAGAAATGCACCACACCTCACCTGGTCAACTACAGCACAGGAGGCTTTCGCAGAACTCAAGTCACTTTTCACATCTGCCCCCATCCTCCACCACCCTAATCCTGAAATCCTGTTTACAGTTGAGGTGGACGCTTCTAATACGGGCATTGGAGCCATCCTCTCACAGCGGCACGGATCCCCACTCAAGCTCTATCCGTGCGCCTATTACTCCCGCAAACTTAGTCCAGCCGAACAGAACTACGACGTCGGAAACCGAGAACTGTTGGCCATGAAAGCAGCTATGGAGGAGTGGCGTCATTGGCTGGAGGGAGCTAAACACCCGTTTGTGATTCTAACTGACCACAAGAATCTGGAATACTTGCGATCTGCCAAGAGACTGAATCCCAGACAAGCGAGGTGGGCTCTCTTCTTTACACGATTTGACTTCACCGTTACCTATCGTCCCGGTTCAAAGAACACCAAAGCAGACGCATTATCACGCCAACACGACGGTGTAGTTCCCACTGAATCCAAGGAAACCCTGCTTCCTGAGTCATTAATCGTGGCCCCTATTCAGTGGGACATCATGACAGAGCTCACCCAGGCCAATTCACAAAAGACCCCTCCTCCCGAATGCCCCCCTAACAAAACTTTTGTACCTCAGGATCTCTGTCAGAAAGTGCTACAGCAAGTTCACTCCGTACTCAGCTCCGGTCATCCTGGAATCGCTGCCACTGTTCACCTGCTTCAGAACAGCTTTTGGTGGCCAACCTTGCGGGCAGACACAATAAAATTCATTAACGAATGCACCACCTGTAACACAAGCAAACATCTCAGACAACTACCATCGGGCCTACTGCAACCACTGCCAGTTCCCCACCGACCATGGTCCCATCTTGCCATAGACTTTATTACCGATCTTCCCAAGTCCAATGGGAACACCACAATACTCACTGTCATAGATCGCTTCTCCAAGGCCTGCCGGTTGATTCCACTTCCCAAACTGCCCACAGCATTGGAAACAGCCGAACTCATGTGCAACCTTGTGTTTCGCTTCTATGGCCTGCCTGAGGACATCGTGTCGGACCGGGGGCCCCAATTCACATCCAGAGTATGGTCAGCATTCTTCCAACAACTCAACATCAACATTAGCCTCACTTCAGGATATCACCCACAATCTAATGGTCAGACAGAACGCCTCAATCAGGAGATCACCCGGTTTCTCAGAGCCTACTGTCATCAGAACCAAGCAGACTGGAGTCGATTCCTCATGTGGGCGGAGTATGCACAGAACTCACTCCAGAAACCCTCCACCGGTCTAACTCCATTCCAATGTGTAATGGGCTTCCAACCTCCCCTATTTCCATGGTCAGGGGTACCCACCGAGGTACCCTCTGTCAACGATTGGCTCCAGAGAAGCGAGGACATCTGGAGTCAGGCTCACACCCACTTGCTACGTGCTGTCAGGAGACAGAAGTTGCAGGCCAATCGTCACCGTCGCCCCAATCCCGAATATACTCCAGGTCAATGGGTCTGGCTATCCACTCGAGACCTACGCCTCAGACTTCCTTGCAAGAAACTCAGTCCCAGGTATGTAGGTCCCTTCCAAATTGTTAAACAGATTACACCAGTTTCCTTCCGTTTGGCATTACCCTCTAATTATCGTATCTCTCCCACTTTTCATGTATCACTTCTCAAACCCGCTGGTGGTCCGAGAGCGGAGGAGGAGGAGCAGACCAGTGATCAGGGCCCCCCACCCATCTTGGTGGACGGCGAGGAGGCATATCAGGTTCGAGATCTACTCGATTCCAGACGCCGGGGCAGGCTCCTCCAATATCTGGTGGATTGGGAGGGGTACGGACCGGAAGAGCGATCCTGGGTTAATACAGAGGACATACTCGACCCCGCACTCATGACTGAGTTCCATAGGACGCACCCGGAGAAACCGGCCCCCCGACCTCGAGGAAGACCCCGGCGTCGTTCGCCTCTTCGCGTCAGGAGCCGCTCGCAGGGGGGGGGCTCTGTTACAAACGAGACTCCCGCTGTTCCTCCTGCTCACCACCAGAGGGAACCCTCTCCTGAGTATTAAACCCCTGAACTACATTTCCCACATACCTGGCTCTGATTACCGTTGCACCTGACTCCCATCAGTAGACTATTTAGGTGCTCTCAAACTCTCTCTCTTTGCGAAGTCTTGTTTACCCTGGTGATCATTTCTGAGCGTTTTCGCCTGTGTCTGTCTGCCCGTGGATTTACTCTGGACTGTTTTTCCCTCCTTGATTCTTTGCTGCCTGCCCTGGACTATATTCTTTACTGGACTGATTTTTGTAAGCTTGCTGCCTGCCCTGACCTTATGCCTGTACCTGGATTACGAGTTGCCTTATCCCTACTGTTGTGTCTGCTGGCGATTGACCCTGTTTGTACGACCAAGATTGTAATAAAACTGCAAATGGATCCTCACTCTCCTGGAGCGTCATTACAGTAGTGATTCTTGGTCATTTTCAGTCTGTGATGTCACTACATACACTCTTTTCACCAAATTGAGCTTTTCACATGCACTGATTCCTAGGATAGGCTGTACACTCTTTTCCACGATCAGCAGTTGTGCTTTGAACTGTTTTCCTTAGTGCTGTAAAGTTACTATGCAGCTTCCTTTGACTGGTACGTTCTCCCCAGTATAACCAGTAACCTTGATTTTCACAGGGTGTACTTTGTGCTTCACTTTCAGTGTTTTGTAGTCATCCAGCGACAACAGGTTTACCTGAGCGCCAGTATCGAGCTTGAATTTTATTATAGTTTTATTCACAGTCAATGGCACAATCCATTCAGCTTTTACTGCATTGCATATTTCCACAGAATCAACAAAGAATTATTCAGTCTCCTATTTGACTGTGTGAACCTTTTTCTTTGTAGCCTCAGCTTTGCAGCATTTTAAGAAATTATTATTTTGTTACACAATTTACCATATGCAGGGCAATTTCTTTGCTTGTGGATAACATTTTCCACATGTAGTATTTTGATTTTTCTCTTTTGCTTGTTTTTGTTTTGTAAAGTCATGTGTGTTCCTCCTCTCTTTTTATTGCACTGACGTCTCATCCCTGTGCAGCTCTTTAGCTTGTGCTCTGGTGGTTTCAGCTGCTCCACATATATTCACTGCTTTATCCAAAGTTAACTGCCTCCCTGTTTCTGATCATGAGACAAAAACGTGTATCTCTCAAACGTGAATTTCTGGCTTGGTACAAAGTACTCCTCAAATTTTGCCATGAGCACAGTCAATGTCAAGTTTGCCTCGTCTAGCTGAAAGCTATTGTAAATGTCCAATGCATCCTTTCCAATAACATGCAGAAAAATGGAAGCTTTCAATTTGTCATCATCTCCTCCTGCTCCACTGGCTGCTAGGTAGATATTGAATCTCTGCTTGAAATGTTTCCAGTTGTCAGCTAGATTGCCTGGTAACTGCATAGGAGTAGGAGGACTATGCCTTTCCATGACGGGAAACAGGTACAGTTTCAATTTCTCTTACTTCGGAAAGTTGCTCATCAACTTGCTCCTCAACAGATTCCAATGCAGCCCCCGATTTTGCTGCTGTCACTCTCGCTGCTGCGGCTCGTTGGCATCGCTCTTGCTAGCTAGCATCTTTGACTACTCACGTCACTTGACTTGTGGTAGAATGTTCCATTTTTGTCGCGGAAATATGCAGAGTTACTCCATTATTTTCTCTGTCCCTTCATAGCGACTACCAATCTGACACCATGTTACGTTTGTTCCTTGTATAATGACAAACCGGGACACTACCTTTAATAAACAGATACTTCAGCTAGCAATATCCTTGTGTAGTCATGCACGGCATAATTCAACACCCCCACCCTCGCATAGCTTCCTGGGTAACATTTTACATTTTAGTCATTTAGCAGACGCTTTTATCCAGAGGAACTTACAGGAGCAATTAGGGTTAAGTGCCTTGCTCAAGGGCACATCGACAGATTTTTCACCTAGTCGGCTCGGGGATTAGAACCAGCGACCTTTCGGTTACTGGCACAACGCTCTTAACCACTAAGCTACCTGCCACCCTACCTGCCGTAGTCTTAATGTTATTAACACATAACAACACATAGGTGATATGCATATTGGCTACAGCCTCAATGTCCAAACCGATGCTGACATGAGGGAGGCGCCAGAAAATGTAGCCAAACTTTAATTAGACTTTTAATTACATAAATATAGGCTAAACGCCAGTCATGTTTGACAAATATAATGAAGGATAATTAACATGAATGTCTAAAGGCTTGATTCTGTCGACATACTCGAGGCACAGTTCATTCAGATCAAATGGTCACAAGACCGGAGAGTGAAGAACAGTGCCTGTTGCGCATCGCGCATCACCCACCTTGAATCTGAGCGGAGGAGCATTTTTAACTATTTAACCAGAAATGTAATTATTTAAAACCTGGACATTTTATGTCATTTTATGAAGCACGTCTTATCTTCTTTCTAAGTAGCCTAGCCTAGCCAAAATCCGACCATAGAAATGTTGAGGGAATTATTTGATAAACACTTAATATAACATTGAAATCAGCATTTTTCTCAAGTTCTATTGGTTTTCAAATTTACATTTACATTTTAGTCATTTAGCAGACGCTCTTATCCAGAGCGACTTACAGTTAGTGAGTGCATACATTTTTCATACTGGCCCCCCGTGGGAATCGAACCCACAACCCTGGCGTTGCAAGCGCCATGCTCTACCAACTGAGCTACAGGAGGCCAAATCAATGTTATTTTATTGTCCAGCAGCTAGTCATAATCCTAGTCACATTAGTAACCCATTCTAGTTGATGCATCTTTAGATCTCCCCTCTTTCTTAATTAGGATATTTTCATCTCTGTCACATGAAACCGCTCGTGCGTTCGGTGCACTTTTGAGAAAGGTGTTTTACCGCTAATTGCATTTTGGTACATTCGCATGTAGCCTACAGCTTATAATATGAATATATAAAACTTTATCGAAATGCAAAGCTAAACGGTCTGATCTGTTGCTTTTTTACATTTTGTGTGTAGTGGTTGTATGAATTTTGGATCTGTTGTCCCAGAACTGTGTCAGAGTCTGTTTTGAACCGTATACATATTTTTTATGTCCCAGGGATGTCGGGATGCCCTTAATTTCAAGCCCTGGAGGGAATTATTTTATAAAGACATAGAAAGTATTTGGTTGTCGTAATGTTGCAATGTTTTATAGGCTACCAATGGTGACCAACTGTCCTCCTGGAGAGCCTTAAAGGGGCAGTGTTGTATTTTCAGACAGTCTTGAATATACAAAGAAGCCAATAGGTAGAGTGTAGCCGACATTTTTCTCTGATTCTCTATGGTAAAAAAGATAGTGATGCATTTTATTTTGTAAAGTGGATCCTTGCATCTTACAGTGATGTAAAAATTGTGTTGCAAGTGACTTGAGCTTTTGGACAAATAAAAAACCTGTACTACTTGTCTGAAGGACAAGCGGCTAAAACAAGTTAATGTCAAGCCCTGCACTGATTTCATAAGTTCCCCGCCATTAATCCATTCAACTCTATGACTCTTTCTCTCTCTTTCTCTCTCTTTCTCTTCTTTTGCTCATCCCCAGGTTTGCGGTACTATACTATGTCACAACATTTTTACATTTACATTTTAGTCATTTAGCAGACGCTCTTATCCAGAGCGACTTACAGGAGCAATTAGGGTTAAGTGCCTTGCTCAAGGGCACATTTACGTCATTTAGCAGACGCTCTTATCCAGAGCGACTCACAAATTGGTGCATTCACCCTATAGCCAGTGGGATAACCACTTTACAATTTTTTTTTGGGGGGGGGGGGGGGGTAGAAGGATTACTTTATCCTATCCCAGGTATTCCTTAAAGAGGTGGGGTTTCAAATGTCTCCGGAAGGTGGTGAGTGACTCCGCTGTCCTGGCGTCGTGAGGGAGCTTGTTCCACCATTGGGGTGCCAGAGCAGCGAACAGTTTTGACTGGGCTGAGCGGGAACTATGCTTCCGCAGAGGAAGGGGAGCCAGCAGGCCAGAGGTGGATGAACGCAATGCCCTCGTTTGGGTGTAGGGACTGATCAGAGCCCGAAGGTACAGAGGTGCCGTTCCCCTCACTGCTCCATAGGCAAGCACCATGGTCTTGTAACGGATGCGAGCTTCAACTGGAAGCCAGTGGAGTGTGCGGAGGAGGGGGGTGACGTGAGAGAACTTGGGAAGGTTGAACACCAGACGGGCTGCGGCATTCTGGATGAGTTGTAGGGGTTTAATGGCACAGGCAGGGAGGCCAGCCAACAGCGAGTTGCAGTAATCCAGACGGGAGATGACAAGTGCCTGGATTAGGACCTGTGCCGCTTCCTGTGTAAGGCAGGGTCGTACTCTCCGAATGTTGTAGAGCATGAACCTGCAGGAGCGGGTCACCGCCTTGATGTTAGCGGAGAACGACAGGGTGTTGTCCAGGGTCACGCCAAGGCTCTTCGCACTCTGGGAGGAGGACACAACGGAGTTGTCAACCGTGATGGCGAGATCATGGAACGGGCAGTCCTTCCCCGGGAGGAAGAGCAGCTCCGTCTTGCCAGGGTTCAGCTTGAGGTGGTGATCCGTCATCCATACTGATATGTCTGCCAGACATGCAGAGATGCGATTCGCCACCTGGTTATCAGAAGGGGGAAAGGAGAAGATTAGTTGTGTATCGTCAGCGTAGCAATGATAGGAGAGGCCATGTGAGGATATGACAGAGCCAAGTGACTTGGTGTATAGGGAGAAAAGGAGAGGGCCTAGAACTGAGCCCTGGGGGACACCAGTGGTGAGAGCACGTGGTGCGGAGACAGCTTCTCGCCACGCCACTTGGTAGGAGCGACCGGTCAGGTAGGACGCGACGCGACAGCCCCTGCACCTTGCTACCCTATCCCCTTGACGTGGACCATGCATGAAGACAACACACTGATTTTATAAGAACATCCCACATTACCTGATTATTACACAGAATGTTCCTTTTTTTATAACACTGTGAGGACATCTGGTCTCCACAAGGATAGTAAAACCAAACCACACACACACCATAACCACTGTGGGAGGACAGTGACATAGTCCTATACACCCCAGGGCTGCCATTGTAGTCCTATCTGTGAGTGAACAGTATGTGCGTGTGTGTTTGTGACTTTGTCCGTATGGCCATGCATGGGTGCCCTTCTTACTGTAGTGTGTGTAGATATTTCTTGTCAGGGTTAAGGGGCTATGAGAGAGAGAGAGAGAGAGAGAGAGAGAGAGAGAGAGAGAGCGAGAGAGCGAGAGAGCGAGAGAGAGAGAGAGAGCGGAGAGAGAGAGAGAGAGAGAGAGAGAGAGAGAGAGAGAGAGAGAGAGAGAGAGAGAGAGAGAGAGAGAGAGAGAGAGAGAGAGAGAGAGAGAGAGAGAGAGAGAGAGAGAGAGAGAGAGAGAGAGAGAGAGAGAGAGAGAGCTGGACCGCCCTCCACCCCTTCACTCCTCCCTTCCGCCACTCCATCCCCCCATTCCAGCTTGTTACCGTAAATGTGTGGTTAACCAGAAAAAGCTGTTGGTCAGGGGAGGGAGGGAGAGGAGAAACATGGAGGGAAGTAGATTTTGAGGAATCCAATGTTGTGGATATTGTGGATGTGTTTAGACGGATCTCTGGGCTGCCTCATAAGTTAACCTATACAGGACTGACATTAGGATTGGTATTATTCTGTTGGACTGACAAATTATCCTCAAATACTTTTGTGTGTGTTTCATGTGTTTGAGAGAGAGAGAGAGAGAGAGAGAGAGAGAGAGAGAGAGAGAGAGAGAGAGAGAGAGAGAGAGAGAGAGAGAGAGAGAGAGAGAGAGAGAGAGAGAGAGAGAGAGAGAGAGAGAGAGAGAGAGAGAGAGAGAGAGAGAGAGAGAGAGAGCGCATGGGAGAGATGAAGAGAGAGAGCATGGGCGAGAGAAAGGGAGAGGAAGAGAAAGAGAGAGAGAGCATGAGAGAGAGGGGGGAGAGAGAGAGGAGAGAGAGAGAGAGAGAGAGAGAGAGAGAGAGAGCGAGAGAGAGCGAGTGATAGAGGGAGAGGTGGGCGGGAGAGGGGTGACACGGGGGAGGGAGGGAGTGACTGACCATTGCTTTTCAAGAGCAGGGAGAGTTAGAACAAAGGCTTCTTTGTGCTGAGTGCAGTTCAGTGCTGTGCTGAGAGAGTGAAGTGTAGCCAGGTCTTAGGGAGTATTTAACAGTGTACACTGACTGACTGCATTCCAGCTACAGGATTTAAAAAATAAGCTCTCATTTCCTCAATTCATTAAAACGCTCTACCCAAACCAGTTAGATAAAATTAATTGGTGTCCATACTTATGGTCCCCTAATTGTGTTAACCCTCTCAATGCTGGGTTGCTGTTGACCCATTCATACAACTGAAGAGGAGTGATGAAGTCATATGAACTCACAAGACACTATAGCATTGTCCCACAACTAGAGATCTAGCTCCTAAATATCATGGACAGCCTTCATGATCTAATTTGGCAAATAGCATTTGGACTTGGAGTGTCCTGACTTGGCTTGCCTCTCTGACAGCAACATTGTGGGGGAAGAGATGGAGAGAGAGGTAGAGAGAGAGGTAGAGATATTGTCTATTCCATTTGCTTTGGCAATGTAAACATACAGTATGTTCCCCATGCCAATAAAGCCCTTTGAATTGAATTGAATTGAGATCGAGAGAGAGAGAAATATTTTCTTTTGGCTCTATAACAAAGAACAAAGAGCAAAAACATATACATGAACAATTACAAATCTTAGAATCAGCTATTAAAGACTCCCAGAACCCACTGGATTCTCCAATTACATTTAATGAACTACAGGACAAAATACAAACCCTCCAACCCAAAAAGGCCTGTGGTGTTGATGGTATCCTACATGAAATGATAAAATATACAGACCACAAATTCCAATTGGCTATACTTAAACTCTTTAACATCATCCTCAGCTCTAGCATCTTCCCCAATGTTTGGAACCAAGGACTGATCACCCCAATCCACAAAAGTGGAGACAAATTTGACCCCGATAACTACCGTGGGATATGCGTCAACAGCAACCTTGGGAAAATCCTCTGCATTATCATTAACAGCAGACTTGTACAATTCCTCAGTGAAAACAATGTTCTGAGCAAATGTCAAATTGGCTTTTTAACAAATTACCGTACGACAGACCACATATTCACCCTGCACACCCTAATTGACAAAGAAACAAATCAAAACAACGGCAAAGTCTTCTCATGCTTTGTGATTTCAAAAAAGCTTTTGACTCAATTTGACATGAGGGTCTGCTATACAAATTAATGGAAAGTGGTGTTGGGCGAAAAACATACGACGTTATAAAATCCATGTACACAAACAACAAGTGTGCGGTTAAAATTAGCAAAAAACACACACATTTCTTTCCACAGGGCTGTGGGGTGAGACAGGGATGCAGCTTAAGCCACACCCTCTTCAACATATACAGTACCTTCGTAACATTTTGTTACGTTACAGCCTTATTCTAAAATTGATAAAATATAACAATTTCCTCAGCAATCTACACATAATACCCCATAATGACAAAGTGAAAACAGGTTTGAAAATTTATTAAAAACAAAAAACGGAAATAACTTATTTACATGCACAACCGGTCCAAAGTTTTAGAACACCTACTCATTCAAGGGTTTTTCTTTATTTTTACTATTTTCTACATTGTAAAATAATAGTGAAGACATCAAAACTATGAAATAACACATATGGAATCATGTAGTAACCAAAAAAGTGTTAAACAAATATAACTATATTTGAGATTTGAGATTCTTCAAATAGCCACCCTTTGCCTTGATGACAGCTTTGCACACTCTTGGCATTCTCTCAAACAGCTTCACCTGAAACAGTCTTGAAGAAGTTCCCACATATGCTGAGCACTTGTTGGCTGTTTTTCCTTCACTCTGCGGTCCGACTCATCCCAAGCCATCTCAATTTGGTTGAAGTCGGGTGATTGTAGAGGCCAGGTCATCTGATGCAGCACTCCATCCCTCTCCTTCTTGGTAAAATAGCCCTTACACAGCCTGGAGATGTGTTGGGTCATTGTCCTGTTGAAAAACAAATGATAGTCCCACTAAGCCCAAACCAGATGGCATGGCGTATTGCTGCAGAATGCTGTGGTAGCCATGCTGGTTAAGTGTGCCTTGAATTCTAAATAAATAACAGACAGTGTCACCAGCAAAGCACCCCCACACCATAACACCTCCTCCTTCATGCTTTACGGTGGGAACTACACATGCGGAGATCATCTGTTCACCCACACCATGTCTTACAAAGACAAGGCGATTGGATCCAAAAATCTCCAATTTGGACTCCAGACCAAAGGACACATTTCCACCAGTCTAATGTCCATTGCTCATTTTTCTTGGCCCAAGCAAGTCTCTTATTCTTATTGGTGTCCTTTAGTAGTGGTTTATTTGCAGCAATTCGACAATGAAGGCGTGATTCACACAGTCTTCAATGAAGAGTTGATGTTGAGATGTGTCTGTTACTTGAACTCTGTGAAGCATTTATTTGGGCTGCAATTTCTGAGGCTGGTAACTCTAATGAACTTATCCTCTTCAGCAGAGTTAACTCTGGGTCTTCCTTTCCTGTGGCGGTCCTCATGAGAGCCAGTTTCATCATAGCGCTTGATTGTTTTTGCGACTGCACTTGAAGAAACATTTTCCGTATTGACTGACCTTCATGTCTTAAAGTAATGATGGACTGTCGTTTCTCTTTGCTTATTTGAGCTGTTCTTGCCATAATTTGGACTAGGTCTTTTACCAAATAGGGCTATCTTCTGTATACCCCCCCTACCTTGTCACAACACAACTGATTGGCTCAAACGCATTAAGAAGGAAATAAATTCCACAAATTAACTTTTTAGAAGGCACACCTGTTAATTGAAATGCATTCCGGGAGACTTGTCACGCACGTTGACTGATGACTTGTGGAACCAAGGCGCAGCGTGATAAGCGTACATCTTTATTTAGTACACAACACACGAACAAAACAACAAAACGAAACGATACGTGAAGTCCTGAGGTTACACACACCAAACCTTTACGGATCAAGATCCCACAAACTAACTGGTGCCAACAGGCTGCCTAAGTATGGTCCCCAATCAGAGACAACGAGCTACAGCTGCCTCTGATTGGGAACCACCCTGGCCAACATAGATCTAAACGATCTAGAACAAAAAACATAGAAAACTAAACATAGAAAAATCCACACCCTGGCTCAACATTTAAGCCAGGGCGTGACAAGACTACATCATGAAGCTGGTTGAGAGAATGCCAAGAGTGTGCAAAGCTGTCATCAAGGCAAAGGGTGGCTAATTGAAGAATCTCAAATCTCAAATATATTTTTATTTGTTTAACACTTTTTTGGTTACTACATGATTCCATGTGTTATTTCATAGTTTTGATGTCTTCACTGTTATTCTACAATGTAGGAAATAGTAAAAAATAAAGAAAAAGTAGGTGTTCTAAAACTTTTGACCAGTAGTGTAAGTATTCAGACCCTTTGCTATGAGACTCGAAATTGAGCTCAGGTGCATCCTGTTTCCATTGATGATCCTTGAGATGTTTCTACTACTTGATTGGAGTCCACCTGTGGTAAATTCAATTGATTGGACATGATTTGGAAAGGCACACACCTGTGTTGACAGTGCATGTCAGAGCAAAAACCAAGCCATGAGGTTGAAGGAATTGTTCATGGAGCTCCAAGTCAGGATTCTGTCGAGACACAGATCTGGGGAAGGGTACCAAAACATTTCTGCACCTTTGAAGGTCCCCAAAAACACAGTGGCCTTTATCATTCTTAAATGGAAGAAGTTGGAACCACCAAGACTCTTCCTAGAGCTGGCCGACCGGCCAAACTGAGCAATCGGGAGAGAAGGGCCTTGGTCAGGGAGGTGACCAAGAACCCGATTGTCACTCTGACAGAGCTCCAAAGTTCCTCTGTGGAGATGGGAGAACCTTCCAGAAAAATAACCATCTCTGCAGCACTCCACCAATTAGGCCTTTATGGTAGAGTGGCCAGACGGAAGCCGCTCCTCAGTAAAAGGCACATGACAGCCCGCTTGGAGTTTGCCAGAAGGCACCTAAAGACTCTCAGACCATGAGAAACAAGATTCTCTGGTCTGATGAAACCAAGATTGGCCTGAATGCCAAACGACACATCTGGAGGAAACCTGGCAAAGATGAATGGAGCAAAGTACAGAGAGGTCCTTGATGAAGACCTGCTCCAGAGCGCTCAGGACCTCAGACTGGGGCGAAGGTTCACCTTCCAAAAGCACCACAACCCTAAGCACACAGCCAAGACAACGCAGGAGTGGCTTTGGGACAAGTCTCTGAATGTCCTTGAGTGGCCCAGCCAGAGCCCAGACATGAATCTCTGGAAAGACCAGAAAATAGCTGTGCAGCAACGCTCCCCATACAACCTGACAGAGCTTGAGAGGATCTGCAGAGAAGAATGGGAGAAACTCCCCAAATACAGGTGTGCCAAGCTTGTAGCGTCATACCCAAGAAGACTTGAGTCTGTAATCGCTGCCAAAGGTTCTTCCACAAAGTACTGAGTAAAGTGTCTGAATACTTACGTAAATATGATATTTCAGTAGTTTTTTTTATAAATTAGCAAAAATGTCCAAAAACCAATTTTTGCTTTGTCATTATGGGGTATTGTGTGTAGATTGATGAGCAAAAATATTTTTAAAATCAATTTTAGAATAAGGCTGTAACCTAACAAAATCTGTAAAAAGTAAAGGGGTCTGTATGCTTTCCGAAGGCACTGTACATCAACGAATTGGTGAGGGCACTAGAACAGTCTGCAGCACCTGGCCTCACCCTCCTAGAATCTGAAGTAAAATGTCTACTGTTTACTGATGATCTTGTGCTTCTGTCCCCAACCAATGAGGGCCTACAGCAGCACCTAGATCTTCTGCACAGATTCTGTCAGACCTGGGCCCTGACAGTAAATCTCAGTAAGACTAAAATAATGGTGTTCCAAAAAAGGTCTAGTTGCCAGGACAATGAATACAAATTCCATCTAGACACCATTGTCCTAGAGCACACACAAAACTACACATACATCGGCCTAAACATCAGCACCACAGGTAACTTCCACAAAGCTGTGAACGATCTGAGAGACAAGGCAAGAAGGGCCTTCTATGCCATCAAAAGGAACATACATTTCGACATACCAATTAGGATCTGGCTAAAAATACTTGAATCAGTTATAGAACCCATTGCCCTTTATGGTTGTGAGGTCTGGGGTCCGCTCACCAACCAAGAATTCATAAAATTGAGACTGCATGCAGAATTCTGCAAAAATATCCTCCGTGTACTACGTAAAACACCAAATAATGCATGCAGAGCAGAATTAGGCCAATACCCGCTAATGATCAAAATCCAGAAAAGAGCCGTTAAATTCTACAACCACATAAAAGGAAGCAATTCCCAAACTTTCCATAACAAAGCCATCACCTACAGAGAGATGAACTTGGAGAAGAGTCCCCTAAGCAAGCTGATCCTGGGGCTCTGTTCACAAACACAAACAGACCCCACAGAGGCCCAGGACAGCAACACAATTAGACCCAACCAAATCATGAGAAAACAAAAAGATAATTACTTGACACATTGAAAAGAATTAACAAAAAAACTGAGCAAACTAGAATGCTATTTGGCCCTAAACAGAGAGTACACAGTGGCATAATACCTGACCACTGTGACTGACCCAAACTTAAGGAAAGCTTTGACTATGTACAGACTCAGTGAGCATAGCCTTGCTATTGAGAAAGGCCGCCGTAGGTGGACCTGGCTCTCAAGAGAAGACAGGCTATGTGCACACTGCCCACAAAATGAGGTGGAAACTGAGCTGCACTTCCTAACCTCCTGACAAATGTATGGCCATATTAGAGACACACATTTCCCTCAGATTACACAGACCCACAAAGAATTCGAAAACAAATCCAATTTTGATAAACTCCCATATCTATTGGGTGAAATACCACAGTGTGCCATCACAGCAGCAAGATTTGTGACCTGTTGCCACAAGAAAAGGGCAACAAGCGAAGAACAAACACCATTGTAAATACAACCCATATTTATGTTTATTTATTTTCCCTTTTGTTCTTTAACTATTTGCACATAACATGACATTTGAAATGTATTATTCTTTTGGAACTTTTGTGAGTGTGATGTTTACTGTAAAACAAGTATTGTTTATTTATTTCACTTGCTTTGGCAATGTTAAAATGTGTTAACATCATGCTGTGGTGGTGCTTTGCTGCAGGAGGGACTGGTGCACTTCACAAAATAGATGGCATCATGAGGTAGGAATATTATGTGGATATATTGTAGCAACATCTCAAGACATCAGTCAGGAAGTTAAAGCTTGGTCGCAAATGGGTCTTCCAAATGAACAATGACCCCAAGCATAATTCCAATGTTGTGGCAAAATGGTTTAAGGACAACAAAGTCAAGGTGTTGGAGTGGCCATCACAAAGCCCTGACCTCAATCCTATAGAAAATTTGTGGGCAGAACTGAAAAAGCGTGTGCGAGCAAGGAGGCCTACAAACCTGACTCAGTTACATCAGCTCTGTCAGGAGGAATGGGCCAAAATTCACCCAACTTATTGTGGGAAGCTTGTGGAAGGCTGCCCGAAACATCTGACCCAAGTTAAACAATTTAAAGGCAACGCTACCAAATACTAATTGAGTGTATGTAAACTTCTGACCCACTGGGAATGTGATGAAATAAATAAAAGCTGAAATAAATCATTCTCTCTACTATTATTCTGACATTTCACATTCTTAAAATAAAGTGTTGATCCTAACTGACCTAAGACAGGGAATTTTTACTAGGATTAAATATCAGGAATTGTGTAAAACTGAGTTTAAATGTATTTGGCTAACGTGTATGTAAACTTCCGACTTCAACTGCATATTGGGGTTCTGACGACACACAAACCCAGGGGTACCTAAGTAGTCAACACACCTAAAGTTTACTGAGAAATACACTTCATTATACACTTATAAAATACATCAGTTGTAGACGGATGAATGCCCAAAGGAGGCTCAGAGCTCTTCAGAGCACACACGCACACACGCGCACACATACACACAGACATACACACACAAACCACAAACACACACACACACGCGCAGTCAACGCTGCTGTTCTATTATATACTATTTATATAACTGCGCAAAAAATACACTATCCACTTTTTATTTGTAAATACAGTCATACTTGACATAGCACATTCATAATCTATAATGTATATCTTATATCAGTTTATTACTTTGCATACTACCTTCTTCTAATTACTTGTTGTTGTTTTTTATTATTGTACTGCATTGTTGAGGGAGCTAGCAAGCATTTCACATTTCACATTTCACTGCACCTTTTATACATGCTGTAAACTGTTTACGTGACAAATACAATATCATTTAATTTAATTTGAATCTTGTGTAAATATTGTGTCGAAGTTGTGTGAATATTGTGTGACAGTTATGTGAAAGTTGTGTGAGAGTTGTTTGAATGTTGTGTGAGAGTTGTGTGAATGTTGTGTGAATGTTGTATTAAGGTCATGTGAGTTTCTACTAGTGCACACAGTTATGACCAGTGCAGTCCAGTCTAGTCCAGTTACATTCATCTGGACCGCAATGAGGAGAAAGATATGGAGGGATGGGGGAAAGAATGAATGGAGAGAGTAAGTGGTTAAGAGAGGAGATGGGTAGGGGTCTGTTATGTCGGTTGAAGAAGAGAGAGAGAAGCAGTGGGGGACTAAAGACTTAAGGGTGGGAGGAGGGAGGAGGGAGGAGGGAGGAGGGAGGAGGAAGGTGGGAGGAGGAAGGTGGGTGGATGGAGGAGGGGAGGAGGAGGGAGGAGGGGAGGAGGGAGGAGGGAGAGAGGGAGACAGTGAAAGTTTGGTCTGCATGAAATCCCTCTTCCTTTGCTGACATCAAAGCTGAGGCTGGCAATAGAATTCAGAGAGCCCATCTGCAGTTCCATAGGCTCCTCCCGCACCCTTCCCATCTCCCCCTCCCCCTCGCCCATCCCCCTCCCCCACCCTTCCCATCTCCCCCTCCCCCTCGCCCATCCCCCTCCCCCATCCCCAAGCCATTCAAATCCCCTCCACCACCCTCGGATCCCCAACCATGCTCCTAGTCTCACTCAGCAGGAATCTTACACAGCAGGACCATTGTTCCCCTCTCTCTCTCTCTCATCCCCCTCTCTCTCCCTCTCATCCCCTCTCTCTCCCTCTCATCCCCTCTCACTCCCTCTCATCCCCCCCCTCTCTCCCTCTCATCCCCCCTCTCTCTCCCTCTCATCCCCTCTCTCTCCCTCTCATCCCCTCTCTCTCCCTCTCATCCCCCCTCTCTCTCCCTCTCATCCCCCCTCTCTCTCCCTCTCATCCCCCCTCTCTCTCCCTCTCATCCCCCCTCTCTCTCCCTCTCATCCCCCTCTCTCTCCCTCTCATCCCCCCTCTCTCTCCCTCTCATCCCCCCTCTCTCCCCCATAACCCTTGCCAGACCCCTCACGCCTCCCCCACTTCATGTCCAGGCGTCCAGAAACCCTCTCTGTTTGTCTGTCTGTCTGTCTGCCTTCCTGCCTGCATGCGTGTCCGTCTGATTGCCCATCTGATTGTTTGTATGTCTGTATGTCTGTCGGTCTGTCTTCCTCTGTGGTGGGCTTGACCTTTGCAGGCACAAGTCATAAGAGTGTTTGGTGCGTAGGGTTAGCAGAGTGTATAATGTTAGCAGAGTGTCTGTACATTTAAGAAGGTCAAATAACATATCTTCTCTGCATCTCTCAGACTGAGACTGATGGCTAAGGCCAACAATAATCTTGCTTTACCCATATCTGGAGAGACTGACACTACAGGCCTTCAAGGAGTTGCTTCCTCTGACTGGGGCCAAGGGAATAGTCATATCTGGAGAGACTGACACTACAGGCCTTCGAAGAGCTGCTTCCTCCGACTGGAGCCAAGGGAACAGACAAAGCATGATGCATTAGGTTGCAACCATACCTCAATCTGCTGAGGTGGTGGAATAAGACAGATAGAAGGAATGGGCAAGAGTGGAGGAAAGAGTAAGAGAAAGCTAGGGAGAGTGAAAGAAATAGTAAGAGAATGCTGCAAAGTTCAAAGTGAACTCTCTCTCCCTCTCTCCTTTAATAGCAACTTCCAGGCAGTGCAGGGTTGACTCCAGGACACAGACCAACCCAAATGTCAAACCAGTAGATTCCTGGGCTTTGAATTATACTTTTATTCCACCTTTCTACTTCAATTCCACCTTTCTACTTCAATTCCACCTTTCTACTTTCATTCTCTCTGTCACGATCGTCATAATGATTGGACCAAGGCGCAGCGTGATATGCGTACATCTTTTTAATAGTGTACTGGCAACACGATACAAAATACAAAACAACAAAACGAAACGTGAAGTCCTCGGTTAACAACACAAACCAACACGGAACAAGATCCCACCAAACACAAGTGCACAACAGGCTGCCTAAGTATGGTTCCCAATCAGAGACAACAAGCAACAGCTGATTCTCGTTGCCTCTGATTGAGAACCACCCCGGCCAACCTAGAAAACACATGAACTAGAAACTGAACATAGAACACAAAACATAGACCCTACACACCCTGGCTCAACATATAAGAGTCCCCAGAGCCAGGGCGTGACACTCTCTCTCCTCCCTCCTTGTTCATCTCCTGCCTGTCACAGATTTTGAAGTCGCAGGCAGGGCTACATCAAGAGAGCATAAGTCCAACTCATGTTTGCTACACCCCTTCTCTCTCTCCCTTTTATTGGCCTATACTCCCCTCTGTTATACACTATGGGGTTAGTGGTGTTGTTTATTTGGTGACTGAGGCAGATACATTAAGGGAATATTCATACCCCTTGATTTATTCCACATTTTTGTTGTGTTACAGCCTGAATTCAAAATGGATTACATTTGTTTTTTTAACACCCATCTACAAACAATACCCCATAATGACAAAGTGAAAACATGTTTTTAGAAATCTTTGCAAATTTATTGAAAATGAAATACAGAATATCTAATTTACATAAGTATTCACACCCCTGACTCAACACTTTGTAGAAGCACCTTTGGCAGCGATTACAACTGTGAGTCTTTCTGGGTAGGTCTCTAAGAGCTTTCCACACCTGGATTGTGCAACATTTGCCCATGATTCTTTTCAGGTCTTGCCATAGATTTTCAAGTAGATGTAGGTAAAAACTGTAAAATGGCCACTCAGGAACAGTCACTGTCTTCTTGGTAAGCAACTCCAGTATAGATTTGGCCTTGTGTTTTTGGTTATTGTCCTGCTGAAAGGTGAATTAATCTCCCAGTGTCTTGTGGAAAGCAGACAACCAGGTTTTCCTCTAAGATTTTGCCTATGCTTAGCTCCATTCCATTTATTTTTTATCATGAAACCTCCCCATTCCTTAACGATTACAAGCATACCCATAAAATGATGCAGCCACCACTATGCTTGAAAAAATGGAGAGTGGTACTGTGTTGGATTTGCCCCAAACATAACACTTTGTATTCAGTGCCTTGTCGCAAACAGGATACATGTTTTGGAATATTTTTATTCTGTACAGGCTTCCTTCTTTTCACTCTGTCAATTAGGTTAGTATTGTGGAGTAACAACAATGATGTTGATCCATCCTCAGTTTTCTCCTATCACAGCCATTAAACTCCGTAACTGTTTTAAAGTCACCATTGGCCTCATCAATCAATCAATCAATTTTATTTTATATAGCCCTTCTTACATCAGCTAATATCTCGAAGTGCTGTACAGAAACCCAGCCTAAAACCCCAAACAGCTAGTAATGCAGGTGTAGAAGCACGGTGGCTAGGAAAAACTCCCTAGAAAGGCGAAAACCTAGGAAGAAACCTAGAGAGGAACCAGGCTATGAGGGGTGGCCAGTCCTCTTCTGGCTGTGCCGGGTGGAGATTATAACAGAACCATGCCAAGATGTTCAAAAATGTTCATAAGTGACAAGCATGGTCAAATAATAATCAGGAATAAATCTCAGTTGGCTTTTCATAGCCGATCATTAAGAGTTGAAAACAGCAGGTCTGGGACAGGTAGGGGTTCCATAACCGCAGGCAGAACAGTTGAAACTGGAATAGCAGCAAGGCCAGGCGGACTGGGGACAGCAAGGAGTCACCACGGCCGGTAGTCCCGACGTATGGTCCTAGGGCTCAGGTCTCTCAGTTGGCTTTTCATAGCCGATCATTAAGAGTTGAAAACAGCAGGTCTGGGACAGGTAGGGGTTTCGTAGCCGCAGGCAGAACAGTTGAAACTGGAATAGCAGCAAGGCCAGGCGGACTGGGGACAGCAAGGTGTCATCATGCCCGGTAGTCCTGACGTATGGTCCTAGGGCTCAGGTTCTCAGAGAGAAAGAGAGAACGAGAGAATTAGAGAGAGCATACTTAAATTCACACAGGACACTGGATAAGACAGGAGAAGTACTCCAGGTATAACCAACTAACCCCAGCCCCCCGACACATAAACTACTGCAGCATAAATACTGGAGGCTGAGACAGGAGCGGTCCGGAGACACTGTGGCCCCATCCGAAGAAACCCCCGGACAGGGCCAAACAGGAAGGATATAACCCCACCCACTCCGCCAAAGCACAGCCCCCGCACCACTAGAGGGATATCCCCAACCACCAACTTACAATCCTGAGACAAGGCCGAGTATAGCCCACAGAGGTCTCCACCACAGCACAAACCAAGGGGGGGGCGCCAACCCAGACAGGAAGATCACGTCAGTAACTCAACCCACTCAAGTGACGCACCCCTCCCAGGGACGGCATGAAAGAGCACCAGCAAGCCAGTGACTCAGCCCCTGCAACAGGGTTAGAGGCAGAGAACCCCAGTGGAGAGGGGAACCGGCCTGGCAGAGACAGCAAGGGCTGTTCGTTGCTCCAGCCTTTCCGTTCACCTTCACACTCCTGGGCCAGACTACACTCAATCATATGACCTACTGAAGAGATAAGTCTTCAGTAAAGACTTAAAGGTTGAGACCGAGTCTGCGTCTCTCACATGGGTAGGCAGACTGTTCCATAAAAATGGAGATCTATAGGAGAAAGCCCTGCCTCCCGCTGTTTGCTTAGAAATTCTAGGGACAATTAGGAGGCCTGCGTCTTGTGACCGTAGCGTACGTATTGGTATGTACGGCAGGACCAACTCGGAAAGATAGGTAGGAGCAAGCCCATGTAACGCTTTATAGGTTAACAGTAAAACCTTGAAATCAGCCCTTGCCTTAACAGGAAGCCAGTGTAGGGAAGCTAGCACTGGAGTAATATGATCAAATTTCTTGGTTCTAGTCAGGATTCTAGCAGCCGTATTTAGCACTAACTGAAGTTTATTTAGTGCTTTATCCGGGTAGCCGGAAAATAGAGCATTGCAGTAGTCTAACCTAGAAGTAACAAATGCATGGATTAATTTTTCTGCATCATTTTTGGACAGAAAATTTCTGATTTTTGCAATGTTACGTAGATGGAAAAAAGCTGTCCTTGAAACAGTCTTGATATGTTCGTCAAAAGAGAGATCAGGGTCAAGAGTAACGCCGAGGTCCTTCACAGTTTTATTTGAGACGACTTTACAACCATCAAGATGAATTGTCAGATTTAACAGAAGATCTCTTTGTTTCTTGGGACCTAGAACAAGCATCTCTGTTTTGTCCGAGTTTAAAAGTAGAAAGTTTTCAGCCATCCACTTCCTTATGTCTGAAACACAGGCTTCTAGCGAGGGCAATTTTGGGGCTTCACCATGTTTCATTGAAATGTACAGCTGTGTGTCATCCGCATAGCAGTGAAAGTTAACATTATGTTTTCGAATAACATCCCCAAGAGGTAAAATATATAGTGAAAACAATAGTGGTCCTAAAACGGAACCTTGAGGAACACCGAAATGTACAGTTGATTTGTCGGAGGACAGACCATTCACAGAGACAAACTGATATCTTTCCGACAGGTAGGATCTAAACCAGGCCAGAACTTGTCCGTGTAGACCAATTTGGGTTTCCAGTCTCTCCAAAAGAATGTGGTGATCGATGGTGTCAAAGGCAGCACTAAGGTCTAGTAGCACGAGGACAGATGCAGAGCCTCGGTCTGACGCCATTAAAAGGTCATTTACCACCTTCACAAGTGCAGTCTCAGTGCTATGATGGGGTCTAAAACCAGACTGAAGCATTTCGTATACATTGTTTGTCTTCAGAAAGGCAGTGAGTTGCTGCGCAACAGCTTTTTCTAAAAATTTTGAGAGGAATGGAAGATTCGATATAGGCCGATAGTTTTTTATATTTTCCGGGTCAAGGTTTGGCTTTTTCAAGAGAGGCTTTATCACTGCCACTTTTAGTGAGTTTGGTACACATCCGGTGGATAGAGAGCTGTTTATTATGTTCAACATAGGAGGGCCAAGCACAGGAAGCAGCTCCTTCAGCAGTTTAGTAGGAATAGGATCCAGTATGCAGCTTGAAGGTTTAGAGGCCATGATTATTTTCATCATTGTGTCAAGAGATATAGTACTAAAACACTTAAGTGTCTCTCCCGATCCCAGGCCCTCGCAGAGCTGTGCAGATCCAGGACAGCTAAGCCTTGGAGGAATACGCAGATTCAAAGAGGAGTCCGTAATTTGCTTTCTAATGGTCATGATCTTTTCCTCAAAGAAGTTCATGAATTTATCACTGCTGAAGTGAAAGCCATCCTCTCTTGGGGAATGCTGCTTTTTAGTTAGGCTTAGGTGAAATCCCTAAGCCGTTTCCTTCTTCTCCGGCAACTGAGTCAGGAAGGACGCCTGTTTTTTTTTGTAGTGACTGGGTGTATTGATACACCATCCAAAGTGTAATTAATAACTTCACCATGCTCTAAGGAATATTCATTGTCTGCTTTTTTTTTTTTTACCCATCTACCAACAGGTGCCCTTCTTTGCGAGGAAATGGAAAACCTCCCTGGTCTTGGTGGTTGAATCTGTGTATGAAATTCACTGCTCGACTGAGGGACCTTACCGATAATTGTATGTGTCGCGTGTGATGAGGTAGCTATTAAAAAATTATGTTAAACAGTAAAGAGTCCATGCAACTTATTATGTGACTTGTTAAGCACATTTTTACTCCTGAACTCATTTAGGCTTGCCCTGACAAAGAGGTCGAATACTTATTGACTCAAGACATTTCAGCTTTTCATTTATAATTTATTTGTTTTAAAAAACTTAGGAAAACATAATTCCACTTTTACATTATAGGGTATTGTGTGTAGGCCAGTGACAAAAAAAATCTAAATTTAATCAATTTTAAATTCAGGCTATAACACAACAAAATGTGGAAAAAGTCAAGGGGTGTGAATACTTTTTGAAGGCACTGTATGTATTTCCACTGTACATCACTCTCCTGACACTGATTTTGGCATTTTTGGCATTCAAGCTTCGCCTGTGAAAAATGCTATGTGGCATTCTATTTAAATCCACACACCTGTAACAAACCTGTAACATACAAAATATAAATATGACCTTGGCTTGCTGTCTGTCATTTGAGGAAAGAGACAAAAACAAACCGGGTCAGAATATCACAGATCAAATACCACTGGTAAACTACAGTAAGAAACCAAACTGCTGTTCCTATTAGAAATTACCATTAGAATTTTCCATGTATGCATGCCTGTGTGTTCAGCAGGCGGACACATGGGAGCAATTAGGGACCAATGAAATGTTGTCTCTGATGATGATGATCCCGGAACATAAGATTGGACGTTAATATCCCAAATTAGAGGGATTACACCAGTGGAAAGACAAGTGCTCCTCGCCTCGCTTCCTTTTTTCATCCCTCCTCCCCGTCCTCCTTCGCTTCCTTCCCCCCACAGCTCTCATCCCTCTCTCCTTCTCTTTCTCCCTTTCTCCTTTCTTCTTACCCTTGAACGCCCCCATCCTCCAACACCCCCACATCACTCATGGGTCATCAGCATGAAGAAAGGGGCTATGAATGAAGGTGTGTGTGTGTGGGGGCAACTATCACACATACACACACATACACACATCTCTGAGAATTACAAACTTTAGCAGGCCCCCCAACCCCCTTCCTTCCAGCTGCGCTTTTCTGTTCCGAGAGAGAGCAGAGATAAAATCAAATCAAATTGTATTGGTCGCATACACATATTTTGCAGATGTTATCGCATGTTGATGAAGAAATTGTCATGGAAACCACACATAAAAACATTAACCTCTAAGATCGCCAAAAATACGGGGATACTTGGCAAAATGAGATATCTCCTAAACAGAAGCACCGCTCTCAGTCTCTATTACACAATGATCTTACCATTCATCATTTACTGTAACATTATACAGTGCATTCAGAAAGTATTCAAGTATTCAGACCCCTTGACTTTTTCCACATTTTGTTACGTTACAGCCTTATTCTAAAATATATATATATATTTTTTAATCCTCATCAATCTACACACAATATCCCATAATGACAAAGCAAAAACAGGTTTGAGTGTTGAGGATCAGTGTGACGGAAGTGTTGTTGCCTACCTTCACCACCTGTGGTTGGCCCATCAGGAAGTCCAGGACATAGGTATTCCTCTTGTCCAGATGGGATAAGGCAGTGTGCAGTGCGATGGGGATTGCATCATCCATGGATCTGTAGGGGTGTAATGTAAATTGTAGTGGGTCTAGGGTGTCGGGTAAGGTAGAGGTGATATGATCCTTAACTAGCCTCTCAAAGCACTTCATGATGACAGAAGTGAGTGCTACGTGGCGATAGTCATTTAGTTCAATTACCTTCGCTTTCTTGGGTACAGGAACAATGGGGGACATATTGACTCAAGTGGGGACAACATACTGAAATAAAGAGCGATTGAATATGCCCGTAAACACTCCAGCCAGCTTGTCTACACATGCTCTGAGGACGCGGCTGAGGATGCCGTCTGGGACGGTTAAGGGTTAAGACACTTAAATGTCTTACTCACGACAGCCACAGCTCACAGTCCTCATGAGTGGCGGTGGCCCGCGGCAGCAGCACCGTGTTTTTCTAGAAGCGGGCGAAGAAGGTGTTTAGCTTGTCCGGGAGCAAGGCGTCCCCTTCCCCAGCTCCAGCCCCTTCCCCAGCTCTAGCTCCAGCCCCAGCCCCAGCTCCATCCCCAGCTCCAGCTCCATCCCCAGCTCCATCCCCAGCTCCAGCCCCAGATCCATCCCCAGCTCCATCCCCAGCTCCATCCCCAGCTCCAGCTCCAGCTCCATCCCCAGCTCCATCCCCAGTTCCAGCTCCATCCCTAGCTCCAGCTCCCACCCCAGATCCATCCCCAGCTCCATCCCCAGCTCCATCCCCAGCTCTAGCTCCAGCTCCATCCCCAGCTCCATTCCCAGCTCCATCCCCAGTTCCAGCTCCATCCCTAGCTCCAGCTCCCGCCCCAGCTCCATCCCCAGATCCATCCCCAGCTACATCCCCAGCTCCTGCCCCAGCTACATCCCTAGCTCCAGCTCCCGCCCCAGCTACATCCCCAGCTCCCGCCCCAGCTCCATCCCCAGCTCCTTCCCCAGCTCCCTCTCTCATCTTTTTAAGTGAGAGAACTTGCACAATTGGTGTCTGACTAAATAAAAAAATTCCCCACTGTAGCTGCTGGAACTGGCCTTTATAATCACACTCCCTAGTATTAGCACTATGTCTGGAGCTGGGGAAGGAACTGGGGAGGGAGCTGGGGCGGGAGCTGGAGCTAGGGATGGAGCTGGGGCTGGAGCTGGGGATGGAGCTAGGGCAGGAGCTGGGGCGGGAGCTGGAGCTAAGGATGGAGCTGGGGATGGAGCTGGGGATGCCTGTAATTTTCATCATAGGTACACGTCAACTATGACAGACAAATTGAGAATTTTTTTCTCCAGAAAATCACATTGTAGGATTTTTTATGAATTTATTTGCAAATTATGTTGGAAAATAAGTATTTGGTCACCTACAAACAAGCAAGATTTCTGGCTCTCACAGACCTGTAACTTCTTCTTTAAGAGGCTCCTCTGTCCTCCACTCGTTACCTGTATTAATGGCACCTGTTTGAACTTGTTATCAGTATAAAAGACACCTGTCCACAACCTCAAACAGTCACACTCCAAACTCCACTATGGCCAAGACCAAAGAGCTGTCAAAGGACACCAGAAACAAAATTGTAGACCTGCACCAGGCTGGGAAGACTGAATCTGCAATAGGTAAGCAGCTTGGTTTGAAGAAATCAACTGTGGGAGCAATTATTAGGAAATGGAAGACATACAAGACCACTGATAATCTCCCTCGATCTGGGGCTCCACGCAAGATCTCACCCCGTGGGGTCAAAATGATCACAAGAACGGTGAGAAAAAATCCCAGAACCACACGGGGGGACCTAGTGAATGACCTGCAGAGAGCTGGGACCAAAGTAACAAAGCCTACCATCAGTAACACACTATGCTGCCAGGGACTCAAACACTGCAGTGCCAGACGTGTCCCCCTGCTTAAGCCAGTACATGTCCAGGCCCGTCTGAAGTTTGCTAGAGTGCATTTGGATGATCCAGAAGAGGATTGGGAGAATGTCATATGGTCAGATGAAACCAAAATAGAACTTTTTGGTAAAAACTCAACTCGTCGTGTTTGGAGGACAAAGAATGCTGAGTTGCATCCAAAGAACACCATACCTACTGTGAAGCATGGGGGTGGAAACATCATGCTTTGGGGCTGTTTTTCTGCAAAGGGACCAGGACGACTGATCCGTGTAAAGCAAAGAATGAATTGAGTGAATGAGTGAAAACCTCCTTCCATCAGCAAGGGCATTGAAGATGAAACGTGGCTGGGTCTTTCAGCATGACAATGATCCCAAACACACCGCCCGGGCAACGAAGGAGTGGCTTCGTAAGAAGCATTTCAAGGTCCTGGAGTGGCCTAGCCAGTCTCCAGATCTCAACCCCATAGAAAATCTTTGGAGGGAGTTGAAAGTCCGTGTTGCCCAGCGACAGCCCCAAAACATCACTGCTCTAGAGGAGATCTGCATGGAGGAATGGGCCAAAATACCAGCAACAGTGTGTGAAAACCTTGTGAAGACTTACAGAAAACGTTTGACCTGTGTCATTGCCAACAAAGGGTATATAACAAAGTATTGAGAAACTTTTGTTATTGACCAAATACTTATTTCCCACCATCATTTGCAAATAAATTCATTAAAAATCCTACAATGTGATTTTCTGGATATTTTTCCTCAATTTGTCTGTCATAGTTGACGTGTACCTATGATGAAAATTACAGGCCTCTCTCATCTTTTTAAGTGGGAGAACTTGCACAATTGGTGGCTGACTAAATACTTTTTTCCCCCACTGTATATATACAGTGATAGAGTGGGGATTGGAACCAGGTGTGTGTAATGATGACGAGACAAGTCCGGGGTTGATGAGAGAAGGGCGGAGCCAAAGCGAAGGCTGGGGGGAGCCAAAGCGAAGGGGGAGCCAAAGCGAAGGCTGGTGTGACAGTACCCCCCCCCCCCCAGGGTGAAAGACCGGGGCCACACTGCGGTGACGATCGGCCTGCACCTTCTGCCGGAGGACGACGCGCTGGAGACGGGTTTGCTCTGTGTTCCATACCTCCTCTGCGCGCCGGAACCAATCGTCCACTGCAGGAGCCTCAATCTGACTCCGGTGCCAGGGTGCCAGGGCCGGCTCATAGCCTAGAACACACTGAAAGGGTGTGAGGTTAGTGGAAGAGTGACAGAGGGAGTTTTGTGCGTATTCTGCCGAAGGCAGCCCACTCCCCTGGCCGGTCCTGAAAGTAACTACGAAGTTACCTACCCAGTTCTTGATTTACCCTTTCCACCTGCCCATTAGATTGGGGATGGTACCCGGAGGTGAGGCTGACCGACTCTTATTTGTTGAGTCAGGGTGTGTATATTCCTTGTTGTGTTTGTTTTATGTTGTAGGATCTAGTATGCATAGATCTATGTTGGCCGGTGTGGTTCCCAATCAGAGGCAGCTGTCGCTCGTTGTCTCTGATTGGGGACCATACTTAGGCAGCCTATTGGCACTAGTGGGTTGTGGGATCTTGTTCTGTATAAGGTTTATTATGTTACCTTAGGACTTCACGTGTCGTTAGTTTATTGTTTTGTCGTGTGTTTATTCGTTCAAATAAACATGTATGCATATCACGCTGCGCCTTGGTCTGACCCGTCCTTCAACGAACGTGACAGGGGGTTGTAAAGGGACTAGAGGAATGCGTAATGATAATGCCACTGACCGGTCTAGGAAATTGCGTACAGCACCTGAGTCCACCAGGGCAGGACTCAGTGGGGGACCAGGAGAGTCAGGGAAGGTGACAGGAAGGAGGACTGGCTGGATGGTCAGAGAGGATCAAGACACGCCAACCTGGGAAGGTGCAGGAGTGCTCCTCGTCCTGTCGCTTCCTCGCCTGGTTCTCCTTCTGGGACAGGTATTCCAGGGGTGGTCCAACTCCCAGCAGTAGGAGCAGACACCCTGTTGACTGCGGCATTGACGTTCTGCAGGGGGAAGGTGCGTCGTGCCCACTTCCATGGGCTCAGTCTCGCTTGAGGTTCCTGGGAGAGACCCGAACCCCCGGGATGGGCGACGACGGGCACGCAGGAGATTGTCCAGGCAGAGGTCCATGGCGATGAGCTGGTCCTGCATGAGGTCCTCATCGTGACAGGCCAGCTCGGTCTGGAGTCCACCTGTAGCCCGCTGCGGAAAACCGTCAACAGGGCCTGGTTGTTCCAGCCAGTGGACGCAGCCACCGTCCGGAAATCGAGAGCGTACTCTGACACTGTCCTGGACCCCTGGTGTAGATGGAGGAGATGCTCACCTCCCTCTCGACCCTCTGTTGGGTGGTCGAAGACGGCATGGAAGAGTTGGGTGATGCGTTCATAGGACTGCACTTCAGGACCGTCCCTCTCCCAGACGGCGTGCGCCCACTCCATAGCCCGGCCTGTCAGCACCGAGATCACCAAGGCCACTTTGTCCCTCCCGGAGGCCGTCGCGGCATGACGGGCAAGGTGGAGGTCACACTGCAGGAGAAACCCCCTACAGTGAGCTGGGGTGCCGTCAAACCGCTCCGGGAGGGGCAGGTGGATGTTGCTGATCGTAATGGGTGATGTAGATGGTGGTGGGGTGGCTGGAACGACCGCAGGGAGCTGGGAAGGTGGTGGTGTAGCCTGCAGTTGGCGTACGGCCCGGAGCACCTCCTCTGTGGCAGTCCTGCTCTCCAGGCACGAGTCGTGGTGGCGGAGGTTCGCTCCTACAGCGGAGAGGTTGGGATGTCCTGCTGCTTCCTGTTTTCTTGGGTTGGTCATTCTGTCACTGGTGTAGAGAGGAGTAGGCAGGAGGCAGTCACAGGTTTAGAACTACTGAATTTATTCAAGTACCATAGATCAAAGCGGGACGAAACCCAAACGCTGTTGTGCTCAAAATATATCTTCATAAACAAAAAGGCACAGGGCGAACCCAAAGTGCAAAATATAAAGTACTCAGGAACTAGTAGGAGAGATTCCTCTCAGGAAATAAGTAACATCACAATGACCGATACAGACAAATGGCAGAGGGAGTATATATACAGTGATAGAGTGGGGATTGGAACGAGGTGTGTGTAATGATGACGAGACAAGTCCGGGGTTGATGAGTGAAGGGCGTTTGCCAGCAGTAGGTTCGGCAGCAGCTAGAAGGCCGGCGACGCCGAACGCCTGAGCTGGACAGGAGGGGGAGCCAAATCGAAGGCTGGTGTGACACTTTAGTGCATTCAACTATATGTCGCAAGTAAATGCCTTGGGTAGCGTGATACAATTCCAAGTCTGGAAGGTTAAAACCACCCTCAGTCTTAGGAAGATGTACAACTTTCCTTTTTATTCTATGAATTCTATTTGCCCATATTAAGTCTGTTATGACCAAATATACTTTTTAAAAGAATGTCTTTGGTGGGGTAATTGGTAGTACCAAAAATAGATACAAAAACTTTGGCAACCATGCCATTCTAAAGAGGTTTATTCTACCTGTAACATTTGTGGGAAAATTATTCAATTTAATTAGATCTGCTTTCATATTGTTGAGTAATGGAATTAAGTTATCTTTATATATTTGTTGATTGTTGTACTTTAAAAAATGTTGTGGTCCACTTAAAGGATTGCTGTAAATCATTTGTTATTCTTTTTATTTTTCCTACTGCCAATATTTTGTTTTTTTCCAAGTTAATCTTATAACCTGATATTTTTAATATTCAGAAAATATTTTTTAGCAAAGGAGGCATTTTGTTTTGGTACTGTCCATTTGTAGCTTTTGGACACAGGTCCAGGAATGGCTAAAGGATTGCAATATTTACCTGGAGCTAACCCTGCAGATAGAATTACTGGGTGATCTGAAAAGTCATAGTCAATCGATCAATAATGTAATAATACTTTTAGCAAAAACGTTTATTTTCAATTTACAATCTGTAGAAACAATGAAAATAGAAAGGTTCAGAACTTTTGTAAAACATCACAGTACAGTCGAAAAATATATGGCAAATAGAAATCCAATATTACATTTACATTTTAGTCATTTAGCAGACGCTCTTATCCAGAGCGACTTACAGTTAGCACATACATTATTTTTATCGAACCCACAACCCTGGCGTTGCAAACGCCATGCTCTACCAACTGAGCTACATCCCTGCCGGCCATTCCCTTCCCTACCCTGGACGACGCTGGGTATGGATGGTGTTAAGAGATAGATGGGTGGTGTTGAATGGAGTTGAAGGATGGGACTAATAACAACTAACAACAACTAATAACAACAAGATAACTAATAATGTAAGCATACTGTGTCCATAATAAGTATATAGGTTATAGGTTGAGAGCTTTTGTGAAAGAGCACAGTTAGAAAGATATGGCATATAGAAGCAAACCGGATGGACATCATGAAAATGATCGGAGAGGTTGAGGGTAGAGGAAGTTCAGGAGTAAAAACAAACAAAATATAATTATTGTAAAATTGACTGTGCCCATAAAATGTATATAGTATGTATAAGCTGGAAGTAGAGGCCTAAGCATTGTTGTTCACTAGTTTACTCCAATTAGGGAAGGGGTGGTGGGGTTGGAAAGTAATAAAGGGAAATATATGTTAAAAAAGGATATGTATATGTGTATGTACAGTGAGGGAAAAAAGTATTTGATCCCCTGCTGATTTTGTACGTTTGCCCGCTGACAAAGAAATGATCAGTCTATAATGTTAATGGTATGTTTATTTGAACAGTGAGAGCCAGAATAACAACAAAAAAATCCAGAAAAACTCATGTCAAAAATGTTATAAATTGATTTACATTTTAATGAGGGAAATAAGTATTTGACCCCCTCTCAATCAGAAAAATGTCTGGCTCCCAGGTGTCTTTTATACAGGTAACGAGCTGAGATTAGGAGCACACTCTTAAAGGGAGTGCTCCTAATCTCAGCTTGTTACCTGTATAAAAAACACCTGTCCACAGAAGCAATCAATCAATCAGATTCCAAACTCTCCACCATGCCCAAGACCAAAGAGCTCTCCAAGGATGTCAGGGACAAGATTGTAGACCTACACAAGGCTGGAATAGGCTACAAGACCATCACCAAGCAGCTTGGTGAGAAGGTGACAACAGTTGGTGCGATTATTCGCAAATGGAAATAACTGTCAATCTCCCTCGGCCTGGGGCTCCATGCAAGATCTCACCTCGTGGAGTTGCAATAATCATGAGAACGGTGAGGAATCAGCCCAGAACTACACGGGAGGATCTTGTCAATGATCTCAAGGCAGCTGGGACCATAGTCACCAAGAAAGCAATTGGTAACACACTACACCGTGAAGGACTGAAATCCTGCAGCGCCCACAAGGTCCCCCTGCTCAAGAAAGCACATATACAGGGCCGTCTGAAGTTTGCCAATGAACATCTGAATGATTCAGAGGAGAACTGGGTGAAAGTGTTGTGGTCAGATGAGACCAAAATGGAGCTATTTGGCATCAACTCAACTCGCCGTGTTTGGAGGAGGAGGAATGCTGCCTATGACCCCAAGAACACCATCCCCACCGTCAAACATGGAGGTGGAAACATTATGCTTTGGGGGTGTTTTTCTGCTAAGGGGACAGGACAACTTCACCGCATCAAAGGGACGATGGACAGGGCCATGTACCGTCAAATCTTGGGTGAGAACCTCCTTCCCTCAGCCAGGGCATTGAAAATGGGTCATGGATGGGTATTCCAGCATAACAATGACCCAAAACACACGGCCAAGGCAACAAAGGAGTGGCTCAAGAGGAAGCACATGAAGGTCCTGGAGTGGCCTAGCCAGTCCCCAGACCTTAATCCCATAGAAAATCTGTGGAGGGAGCTGAAGGTTCGAGTTGCCAAACGTCAGGCTCGAAACCTTAATGACTTGGAGAAGATCTGCAAAGAGGAGTGGGACAAAATCCCTCCTGAGATGTGTGCAAACCTGGTGGCCAACTACAAGAAATGTCTGACCTCTGTGATTGCCAACAAAGATTTTACCACCAAGTACTAAGTCATGTTTTGCAGATGGGTCAAATACTTATTTCCCTCATTAAAATGCAAATCAATTTATAACATTTTTGACATGCGTCAGGTTTATAGGCCTCCTTGCTCGCACACGCTTTTTCAGTTCTGCCCACACATTTTCTATAGGATTGAGGTCAGGGCTTTGTGATGGCCACTCCAATACCTTGACTTTGTTGTCCTTAAGCCAATTTGCCACAACTTTGGAAGTATACTTTGGAAGTATGCTTAACTTCCTGACTGATGTCTTGAGATGTTGCTTCAATATATCCACATATTTTTCCTTCCTCATGATGCCATCTATTTTGTGAAGTGCACCAGTCCCTCCTGCAGCATGTGTAGTTGCAAACCGTAGTCTGGCTTTTTTATGGTGGTTTTGGAGCAGTGGCTTCTTCCTTGCTGAGCGGCCTTTCAGGTTATGTCGATATAGGACTTGTTTTACTGTAGATATAGATAATTTTGTACCTGTTTCCTCCAGCATCTTTACAAGGTCCTTTGCTGTTGTTCTGGGATTGATTTGCACTTTTCGCACCAAAGTACGTTCATCTCTAGGAGACAGAACGCGTCTCCTTCCTGAGTGGTATGACGTCTGCGTGGTCCCATGGTGTTTATACTTGCGTACTATTGTTTGTACAGATGAAAGTGGTACCTTCAGGCATTTGGAAATTGCTCCCAAGGATGAACCAGACTTGTGGAGGACCAAAAAAAAGATTGGCTGATTTCTTTTGATTTTCCCATGATGTCAAGCAAAGAGGCACTGAGTTTGAAGGTAGGCCTTGAAATACATCCACAGGTACACCTCCAATTGAATCAAATGATGTCAATTAGCCTATCAGAAGCTTCTAAAGCCATGACATCATTTTCTGGAATTCTCCAAGCTGTTTAAAGGCACAGTCAACTTAGTGTATGTAAACTTCTGACCCACTGGAATTGTGATACAGTGAATTATAAGTGAAATAATCTGTCTGTAAAAAATTGTTGGAAAGATTACTTGTGTCATGCACAAAGTAGATGTCCTAACCGACTTGCCAAAAATATAGTTTGTTAACAAGACATTTGTGGAGTGGTTGAAAAACGAGTTTTAATGACTCCAAACTACGTTTATGTAAACTTCTGACTTCAACTATATATATATATGTTTGCGATAAAAAAAATAACATATGGGGGATTGGAAGTCATGCAGACAATTACATTGATGGAAGTTACAATCTATCTGCAATATTCAAGATAATCTACCCCCTAAAAAAATAAAAGGAGGCATTGAGTTTTCAGTATTGGCCAGGTATATCAAGAGATTGTCTGCAAATAAATTTAGTTTATATTCATGTTTACCAATACTGATACCTGTTACATTTGAGTCCTGTCTAATTATTTCTGCAAGCAGTTCAATTGCCAGTGCAAACAGGGGGGGAGAGAGAGAGGACATCCCTGCCTTGTGCACCTTTTAAAAGCAATTTCATCAGATAAAGTATTTAGAGACACCTCCTCCCTAGGTTTGCTTGTGTTGTGTGCCAAAGCACTAAAATCCATTGGGCCGTTGTAAACAAAGCAGAAGCTAACTGATCCAGACCTTGATGGATACCAGTGTTGGGGTCAATTCCATTTAAATTCCAGTCATTTCAAAAAGTAAACCAAATTTCAATTTATATCACAAATGTTCCCAACTTAAAGGCATTGAAGTGTATTGGAATTTAAGTGGAATTGAGCCAAATCCTGATGGATACTGTAATAGCAAAGATAGAACAATGAGACAGATATTTCACTGGATGTATAAATGTGAAGCATCTGTTTGGCGTTTCCACTCACTACCAAATATGGTAGAGAGAGGAAGCCCACTGGCCGGCAGTGGGAGAAGATGGAAGGAGATGGATTTTGACCGATATTCTGCAAGTTTTCTCATTGATTAAACATTTGATCTCAATACAGTTTTTTGTTCCCAAAACTAGAGTCTGCTATGAACAGAGTGGACTAAGTTTTGAAGACTTTACCCTTTGCCAAAGTTGTAAAACATTGCGTTGTTTAGAAGGAGTGCAAAGGCGAATTGAGTTATTGCACACGCGTACTTCATGGAGTAGGCGTTTTCTAACGGAAATATGCAGATGCATGCTAGAACGGACTAATAGGATCTCGCTAGCTTGTGCTTGGCTCTGCCCACCTCCTTGCTTGTTCTGCCCACTATGACTCATTTGTTCCCAATGGAAACGACAGGCTGTGGTCTATCTTGGTTTAGTTATACCTTTTTTTGGTAATAGTGTCCTATCAGAGGTACGTCTGGTTGACCCCTCAGACAGACTCTCAGAGCAGACTGGAGCTCAACAAGGATGCCAATGGAAAAACCCAGGCAAGAAAGGAGTGTTTGGAACTACCAGACCTTTAGAAGCTTACAGCTACCCCCAAGAGGCTTATGGGTTGTGCCCAGCATGCAGTCTCTCACTGGCACAGATGGCAGCCATGTTTATAATAAAAGCCACTTTAGTAAGTCAATCAGTCAGCCAGCCAGCCAGTCAGCCAATCAGCCAGTCAGTCAGTCAGTTATCTGGGAGGCCTAGTGAGTCGTCATCAGCCGCACGTGAAAATAAAAGCAGCCAGTAGACTAGAGACTATAGTGTGTGTGTGTGTGTGTGTGTATGTGTGTGTATGTGTGTAACTAAAGACTATAGGGCCCCCTGGCCTGGCTGCATGGTGACTCAGTGTTTCCACACAGCCTAGACCTGGATCACACAACATGCCAGTGGGGAGAGGGTGTGTGGGAGGGGGGAGAGGGTGTGTGGGAGGGGGGAGAGGGTGTGTGGGAGGGGGGAGAGGGTGTGTGGGAGGGGGGAGAGGGTGTGTGGGAGGGGGAGAGGGTGTGTGGGAGGGGGGAGAGGGTGTGTGGAAGGGGGGAGAGGGTGTGTGGGAGGGGGGAGAGGGTGTGTGGGAGGGGGGAGAGGGTGTGTGGGAGGGGGGAGAGGGTGTGTGGAAGGGGGGAGAGGGTGTGTGGGAGGGGGGAGAGTGTGTGTGGAAGGGGGGGTTGTGTGGGAGGGGGGAAAGGGTGTGTTGGAGGGGAGGAGAAGGTGTGTGGGAGGGGGGAGAGGGTATGTGGGAGGGGGGGAGAGGGTGTGTGGGAGGGGGGAGAGGGTTTGTGGGAGGGTCTGTGGGAGGGGGGAGAGGGTGTGTGGGAGGGGAGGGTATGTGGGAGGGGGGAGAGGGTGTGTGGAAGGGGGGAGAGGGTGTGTGGGAAGGAGGGGTTGTGTGAGAGGGGGGAAAGGGTGTGTGGGAGGGGAGGAGAAGGTGTGTGGGAGGGGGGAGAGGGTGTGTGGGAGGGGGGGAGAGGGTTTGTGGGAGAGGTTGTGGGAGGGGGGAGAGGATGTGTGGGAGGGGGGGAGAGAGTGTGGGAGGGGGAGAGGGTGTGTGGGGGGGCGAGAGGGTGTGTGAGGGGGGGAGAGGGTGTGGGAGGTGGTAGAGGGGGTGTGGGGGGAGGAGAAGGTGTGTGGGAGGGGGGAGAGGGTATGTGGGAGGGTCTGTGGGAGGGGGAGGGGGGGGGGGGGGTGGGAAGGAGGGTGTGTGTGTGTTTGTGTGTGTGTGTGTGTGTGTGTGTGTGTGTGTGTGTGTGTGTGTGTGTGTGTGTGTGTGTGTGTGTGTGTGTGTGTGTGCGTGTGTGTGTGTGAGAGAGAGAGAGAGAGAGAAAGAGAGAGAGACAGTTTATAGCCCTATTACGGACCAGTGGTCTATACTTTCTCTCTATACTCTCACAGTGAGGCATGTCTCTAGAGACCTGTCAGGGCCGTGTTGAATTCTAATAGTTGCAACACAACTATCAAATTGATTTGATTCTGTACAGTGTTTATGTTGGCTGGGGTCTGTGCTCTCTATGGTTGTGGGCTGAGTAGAGGAGTGTGGGGAAAGGGGAGTGGGGAGTGGGGGTCTGGGGAGGTGTGTGTGTGTGTGTGTGTGTGTGTGTGTGTGTGTGTGTGTGTGTGTGTGTGTGTGTGTGTGTGTGTGTGTGTGTGTGTGTGTGTGTGTGCGTGCGTGTTTGGTGTGTATGTGTGTCTGAGGGAGGGTGGTGGTAACCAAGTAACCAAGATCAAATTGAATCAGATTGAACCAATTGGATCAGTATCAATATCCAACTTTGATTTACCTTCCATGGCAGATGAGGGGAGGAAAGTGGAGAGAAAATGGTGAAACCTGCTGCTGCTTCTGCTGTAGAACATATCAGAGGTAGGCCTCTCTCTGGAGCTGTGCCAAGTCCTCACTATAGTTGCATTCCAAACACACACACACACACATACATGCATACACACACACACACACACACACACACACACACACACACACACACACACACACACACACACACTATGGCACCCTATTCCCTATATAATGCACTACTTTTGACTAGGGCCTACAGCTACTGCCACCACTGGGCTGGGCAGTCCATTAATAAAGGAAAGGAATAATACCAGGGGAGGGGGACGATACATTACCTGACAATTACAGTGGGTGGAGATGGAGAGGAGGAGGTGGGGAGGAGAGGTGGGGAGGAGGAGGTGGGGAGGAGGAGGTGGGGAGGAGAGGTGGGGGGAGAGGTGTGGAGGCGGAGGTGGGGAGGAGAGGTGGGGAGGAGGAGGTGGGGAGGAGAGGTGGGGAGGAGGAGGTGAGCAGGAGAGGTGGGGAGGAGAGGTGGGGAGGAAGAGGTGAGCAGGAGAGGTGGGGAGGAGAGGTGGGAAGGAGAGGTGGGGAGGAGGAGGTGGGGAGGAGAGGTGGGGAGGAGGAGGTGGGGAAGAGAGGTGGGGAGGAGAGGTGGGGAGGAGGAGGTGAGCAGGAGAGGTGGGGAGGAGAGGTGGGAAGGAGAGGTGGGGAGGAGGAGGTGGGGAGGAGAGGTGGGGAGGAGGAGGTGGGGAGGAGAGGTGGGGAGGAGTGGTGGGAAGGAGAGGTGGGGAGGAGGAGGTGAGCAGGAGAGGTGGGGAGGAGAGGTGGGGAGGAGGTGGGGAGGAGAGGTGGGGAGGAGGAGGTGAGCAGGAGAGGTGGAGAGGAGAGGTGGGGAGGAGAGGTGGGGAGGAGGAGGTGAGCAGGAGAGGTGGGGAGGAGAGGTGGGGAGGAGGAGGTGGGGAGGAAAGGTGGGGAGATGTAGACAATATGGGAGGCTATGTGAGAGGCCAGCTGACCCCAGCACATCAACACTCTGAGGCAGACTTCCCCAGAGCCCTTCTCTTTTTCCCTGCTCCTCCACTCAGCCTCTACTCAGCCTCCACTCAGCCTCAATTCAGCCTCCACTCAGCCCACGACCACAAAATGCAGACCACAGCCAACATAAACACTGTACAGAATTAAATCAATTTGAGAAGTTGTGGTGAAACTATTAGAATTCAACACGGCCCTAACAGGTCTCTAGAGACATGCCTCACTGTGAGAGTATAGAGAGAACGTATAGACCACTGGTCCGTAATAGGGCTATAAACTGTCTCTCTCTCTTTTTCTCTCTCTCTCTCTCTCTCACACACATACACACACACACACACACACACACACACACACACACACACACACACACACACACACACACACACACACACACACACACACACACACACTCACACATGCACTCTCTCTCTCACACACACACACACACACACACACAAACACACAAACACACACACACACACACACACACACACACACACACACATACACACACACACACCCACTACGACCCCCGCCGGCTCATCTCTGTCAAACTCTTCCAGCCTCTTCACCCTGTCTCTTCTCTTCATAACAGTGTCTACTAGATGACAACACACACAGTATGTAGCGGTCTGGACATGTTCATGATCAAGCCGTTCTCAGATTACATCACAAACTCTTTATACATCCACCAATGTTCAAAACCAGCTGTTTCACAAAACGTAGCATCTTCATGTACCCTGTGGGTTACAGTATGTTAACGGCAGTGTGTTAATCTGCAGAACACAACTCTAAGAACATGCTTCAGTCCCTTAGTAACACATATAAACCCAGAGATGGCTGGAGGGCGGTGGAAGTTATTGACATTAACTCTTCATAAATACTTATGTACTGCTTATGAATGTGTTATGAAATCCTTGTATAGGTATCCTTCAAATAAAGTGTTAGAAATGACAACAACAACACGTTTCAGTCCCTTCTAAACCCAGTAGGGATAGCAGGAGGAGGAGGTGACAGCAAAGGTCACAGCCTTGTTACTGTCGTTGAGATATCAAGGCCTCTCACTGAGAGAGAGCATGGCCTAATGCTAACCTCAATTATAACTCAGACAAGATTGCCCATAGCAACATCAGCCTTAACCTGCATGGTAGGTATAGGTCAGGAGAAGATCTAGGGTTCTGTTCAATCCGTATCGTGGAAGTTCACCGTTACGGCGTGATCGAAAATTTAAAGGCAATGTTTCTGCGTTAGCGGAGACTGCATTCACCGTGAACGCTGCATATGTCGGCCCCATTTGGAAATTACCTTTACATTTCGATCGCACAATCTGTAATGCTTCAGATTGAATCGAGCCCGTACTTATTCTCCAATGTCCACATCTTCTTCTTTTTGTGTGGAGCAGAGGAGGCTGGTGGGAGGAGCTATAGGAGGACTGGCTCATTGTAATAGCTCCTTGCTCCCGGCTCCTGGCTCCCGGCTCTCGGCTTCCGGCTCCCGGCTCCCGGCTCCCGGCTCCCGGCTCTCGGCTCTCGGCTCCCAGCTTCCAGCTCTCAGCTCTCAGCTCTCAGCGCTCAGCTCTCACCTCCCAGCTCCCAGCTCTCAGCTCCCAGCTCTCAGCTCTCAGCTCCCAGCTCCCAGCTCCCAGCTCCCAGCTCCCAGCTCCCAGCTCTCAGCTCCTAGCTCTAAACATCACCCCCAGACCAGTCCCAACCCCACTCTCCCCAGTCCCAACCCCACTCTCCCCAGTCCCAACCCCACTCTCCTCAGTCCCAACCCCACTCTCCTCAGTCCCAACCCCACTCTCCCCAGTCCCAACCCCACTCTCCCCAGTCCCAACCCCACTCTCCCCAGTCCCAACCCCACTCTCCTCAGTCCCAACCCCACTCTCCTCAGTCCCAACCCCACTCTCCCCAGTCCCAACCCCACTCTCCTCAGTCCCAACCCCACTCTCCTCAGTCCAACCCCACTCTCCTTGGTCCCAACCCCACTCTCCCCAGTCCCAACCCCACTCTCCTTGGTCCCAACCCCACACCCCCAGTCCACTTGTTTTCCAAACAGGCCAATAAGTATTTTACCATGTGGGCTCCCTGTGTGGATGGGATTGGGCTGGGCTGACTCACAGTGTGTGTGTGTGTGTGTGTGTGTGTGTGTGTGTGTGTGTGTGTGTGTGTGTGTGTGTGTGTGTGTGTGTGTGTGTGTGTGTGTGTGTGTGTGTGTGTGTGTGTGTGTGTGTGTGTCTGCGTGGGTGTGTCTGCGAGCGAGAGAGAGAGAGAGAGACGGGCTGCTCCAGGCAGTGGAAGGGGCAGGAAGTGGAGCGGGCTAGGCGAGGAGATGCTTTCTGAGAACCTGCCCAAGTAAACAACACCTCATCCTATGCTGTGTCACCTCCACAGCTTCCCAAGTGATCCCACAGTCCTGCCTCTTACGGGCAACACCAGAGGAGGTGTGTGTGTGTGTGTGGTTTGTTATAACTCTTCATAACACTCTATTACCACTACTGCTATGATGTTTATAATGGAAGATGTTTATACATACTGGGCCTGTGAAGTACGTCATTGCACACTGCCGAGACTGCAATGTCCTTTTAAGATCAAGAAGTGGAAATGAACTTGTTGTGCATTAAGAGAGAGCGTGAGAGAGTGAGAGATAGAGAGGGGATAGAGGGAGAGAGAGAGTGAGGGGAGGGAGAGAGAGATCGAGAGAGAGGGGAGAGAGGGGGAGAGAGAGAGAGAGAGAGAGAGAGAGAGAGAGAGAGAGAGAGAGAGAGAGAGAGAGAGAGAGAGAGAGAGAGAGAGAGAGAGAGAGAGAGAGAGAGAGAGAGAGAAGAGAGAGAGAGAGAGAGAGAGAGAGAGAGAGAGAGAGAGAGAGAGAGAGAGAGGGAGGGAGGGAGAGAGAGGGGGGGAAAGAGAGGGGGGGAGAGAGAGAGAGAGTGAGAGATAGGGAGAGAGAGAGGGGAGAGAGGGAGAGAGAGAGAGAGACAGAGAGAAGGGAGAGAAAGAGAGCGAGAGCGAGAGCGAGAGAGGGGAGGGAGGGAGAGAGAGCAAGAGGGGAGTGAGAGAGAGAGTGTGTGCATTTGTGCATGTGTGTATGTGTGCCTGTGTCTGTGTGTCTGTTCAAGTCCATGCCTGCCCGCCTGCCTACGTGTGTACTTATGTGAGTGTGTGTGGGTTGTAAGGTATAGTAACAGTTAAGATGAGCCATGCTGGTCCCAGACAGGTTGTGGTACTGTATGTGTGTCAGAGTGTCTCCCGGTAAACTGTTTCTAGGAAGCGGAGGAGAGGAGCGAAAACAGGTGGGGAATCAGTTAGACTCTATTATCTGATTTATAGATACCTCCTCCTCCTCTGAATCAGTTAGTCTCTATAATCTGATTTATAGATACCTCCTCCTCCTCTGAATCAGTTAGTCTCTATAATCTGATTTATAGATACCTCCTCCTCCTCTGAATCAGTTAGTCTCTATAATCTGATTTATAGATACCTCCTCCTCCTCTGAATCAGTTAGTCTCTATAATCTGATTTATAGATACCTCCTCCTCCTCTGAATCAGTTAGTCTCTATAATCTGATTTATAGATACCTCCTCCTCCTCTGAATCAGTTAGTCTCTATAATCTGATTTATAGATACCTCCTCCTCCTGAATCAGTTAGTCTCTATAATCTAATTTATAGATAACTCCTCCTCTGTCTCTCAATGTGCACACACACACACACACACATGCGCACATGCGCACGCACACGCATACACACACGCGCGCACACACGCGCGCGCGCGCACAAACACACACGCCACAGGGCACAATCCATAGCCATAATCTTAACCACTCTGAATTAATACCTAAACGTAACCCTTTGAGTTGTTTCTGTTTTAACTCTGTAAACACGTGGAATTAACCCTGTAACCAAACGGAATTAATGGGTCCAAAATCAACGTTCATCCAATTACGGCTAATTCCGAAGTGAAACTATGAGATCAGGTTGATTCCATGTTGGTCCAACGTCATTTCACTGAAATGACGTGGACCTTTTTTTTTTGCCATTAATTCTGCTTGGTTACAGGGATTTTTGACTGGATGGTTCTCCATCTGATGTTATTCTTTCTCTGCATGCTGCTGGACAACAGCGATAACTGATTTCTTCTTGACTTGAAACCCAGATTAGTTCTTAGCGCTCCCTCCTCCTGACAGAAAGCCATTATTTCTCAAGTCGAGTCACAGCTACTGGAAACGTTGGTTTGTGATTGTTCTGTCTCATTGCTTTGAAATATACTGTATAGTACGGTAATAATAGCAGTACTGAGAGGGAATAACAGCAGAACAATATATATTTTAGACAGATAGACTCTCACAGACAACAAATGGAAGAGCCACTCAGTCTGACCCGAGGTGCGTCTGAAAAAAAGTTGACAATTCAATTCACTAAACACGCCCTTCAGGGCTATAGCAGGGATCATAAGGGTTACACATCTCACCACAGTAAAAACAACAACTGAGGTTGTTTGTAAATGTGTGCTCAGATTTCTCATGGCAGTCTTCCATTTAGATAAGGCAGCCAGTTCACCCCATGACACACGTCAGTATTCGACGTTCATCCATGTCTGAGAACATCGGGAGATGACGTGGAAACTGGCCACTAGGGGCAGAAGTGAGAGCTGTTACCTCCAAGAAAGTTTCTGTTTTACAAAGTTGTTGTGGACAAGGATGGTGGATGGGTGTAAGCATCTGCCTCATATTCCAAAGGTTGCAAGTTCATATCCAGCAATAGAAAGTTGTTTTGAGATTTTTGTTTTAAGCCTATCCCAGACCTTAACCCTAACCTTAACCATTCAGAGTTAATGCCTAAACTTAACCTTAAACACTTTGAGATTTGACGTTTGCAACAACTTAGAAATTTGACGTTTGAGGAACATGGATGAACGTCTAATTCTGACGTGAGACTATGAGCGCTAGTTGAGATAAGGCCTTACCTGGGACCTGTCTATCAGGCCTTCTCCTGCCCTACCTCTACACTACCCTCAGGGTAAACCTGCTAACCTGCTGAGACATGTACACACACATTTCTGAGTATGAGTGTGTGTGTGCCTGTGTGTAATTGTGTTTTCTTTCTTGTGTGTTGTGTGCGTGTGCTGGCGTGTGCATGGGTGTGGGATTTGGGTTTTCTCAGACTCAGTGCCACCCAAGATCATTGTGAAACTCAGACAGAATCCTCTTTAGCTATTCCTCTATCCCGAAGGCCATATCTGAGTCTAATCTCAAATCAAACACACCAATGATACAGTCTTATTTACTGTATACTTGATTAAGAGAGAGAGAGAACGAGTGTGTGTGTGTGTGTGTGTGTGTGTGTGTGTGTGTGTGTGTGTGTGTGTGTGTGTGTGTGTGCGTGTGATAAGAAACCCATTATCAATTAACACTCTCAAATAACAGCTTAGAACATGTAAACATACCTTGAATGTGTCGTTTAATTGCTTTCAATTCATTCCTATATTTTCCTATGTATCTTTTGGTTTACAACTTTTTATTGGCTGTATTTATCTTTAGCCTCGTGTTGTTATTTTGAACTGCTTATGTTTATATTGCAACTGGTATATGAATATACAGTGGAGAGAACAAGTATTTGATACACTGCCGATTTTGCAGGTTTTCCTACTTACAAAGCATGTAGAGGTCTGTAATTTTTATCATAGGTACACTTCAACTGTGAGAGACGGAATCTAAAACAAAAATCCAGAAAATCACATTGTATGATTTTTAAGTAATTAATTTGCATTTTATTGCATGACATAAGTATTTGATCACCTACCAACCAGTAAGAATTCCGGCTCTCACAGACCTGTTAGTTTTTCTTTAAGAAGCCCTCCTGTTCTCCACTCATTACCTGTATTAACTGCACCTGTTTGAACTCGTTACCTGTATAAAAGACACCTGTCCACACACTCAATCAAACAGACTCCAACCTCTCCACAATGGCCAAGACCAGAGAGCTGTGTAAGGACATCAGGGATAAAATTGTAGACCTGCACAAGGCTGGGATGGGCTACAGGACAATAGGCAAGCAGCTTGGTGAGAAGGCAACAACTGTTGGCGCAATTATTAGAAAATGGAAGAAGTTCAAGATGACGGTCAATCACCCTCGGTCTGGGGCTCCATGCAAGATCTCACCTCGTGGGGCATCAATGATCATGAGGAAGGTGAGGGATCAGCCCAGAACTACACGGCAGGACCTGGTCAATGACCTGAAGAGAGCTGGGACCACAGTCTCAAAGAAAACCATTAGTAACACACTATGCCGTCATGGATTAAAATCCTGCAGCGCATGCAAGGTCCCCCTGCTCAAGCCAGCGCATGTCCAGGCCCGTCTGAAGTTTGCCAATGACCATCTGGATGATTCAGAGGAGGAATGGGAGAAGGTCATGTGGTCTGATGAGACAAAAATAGAGCTTTTTGGTCTAAACTCTACTTGCCGTGTTTGGAGGAAGAAGAAGGATGAGTACAACCCAAAGAACACCATCCCAACCGTGAAGCATGGAGGTGGAAACATCATTCTTTGGGGATGCTTTTCTGTAAAGGGGACAGGACGACTGCACCGTATTGAGGGGAGGATGGATGGGGCCATGTATCGCGAGATCTTGGCCAACAACCTCCTTCCCTCAGTAAGAGCATTGAAGATGGGTCGTGGCTGGGTCTTCCAGCATGACAACGACCCGAAACACACAGCCAGGGCAACTAAGGAGTGGCTCCGTAAGAGGCATCTCAAGGTCCTGGAGTGGCCTAGCCAGTCTCCAGACCTGAACCCAATAGAAAATATTTGGAGGGAGCTGAAAGTCCGTATTGCCCAGCGACAGCCCCGAAACCTGAAGGATCTGGAGAAGGTCTGTATGGAGGAGTGGGCCAAAATCCCTGCTGCAGTGTTTGCAAACCTGGTCAAGACCTACAGGAAATGTATGATCTCTGTAATTGCAAACAAAGGTTTCTGTACCAAATATTAAGTTCTGCTTTTCTGATGTATCAAATACTTATGTCATGCAATAAAATGCAAATTAATTACTTAAAAATCATACAATTTGATTTTCTGGATTTTTGTTTTAGATTCCGTCTCTCACAGTTGAAGTGTACCTATGATAAAAATTACAGACCTCTACATGCTTTGTAAGTAGGAAAACCTGCAAAATCGGTAGTGTATCAAATACTTGTTCTCCCCACTGTATCTACAAACATGATAGTTGGTATCTTCTTATATCCCGATCTGGAAACCCTTCAAGACAACAGTCATGTGTTTGTGGTTTCTGTAAATACTCAGATGATCTCTGCTGTACTTATCAGAGGTTCTGCTCCAGTAACAAGACAGTAGATTTGTTTAAAACTACCAAGAAACACTCTGTGTGACCCTGATTTAGCCCACTGCAGTGAAAGGTTAAAGAGGAAGCCCAGAGGAGGTGTGGCTCTGTCTGAGTCCCAAATTGCACACTATTCCCTATACAGTACACTATTTTTGAAAATAAAAGTAGTGCACTATGTAGGGAATAGTTTGTCATTTGGGACTCAGACAGAGTCACATCTCCTCTGGGCTTCCTCTTTAAACAAATCTACATTGAAACACCACACACACGGTTATGGGCTTTAAAAAAAGAAGACACCTGTACCATGTCAGATATACAGTCGTGGTCAAAAGTTTTGAGAATGACACAAATACTAATTTTCACAAAGTCTGCTGCCTCAGTTTTGATGATGGCAATTTGCATATACTCCAGAATGTCGTGAAGAGTGATCAGATGAATTGCAATTAATTGCAAAGTCCCTCTTTGCCATGAAAATGAACTTAATCCCAAAAAAACATTTCCACTGCATTTCAGCCCTGCCACAAAAGGACCAGCTGCCATCATGTCAGTGATTCTCTCGTTAACACAGGTGAGAGTGTTGACGAGGACAAGGTTGGAGATCACTCTGTCATGCTGATTGAGTTAGAATAACAGACTGGAAGCTTTAAAAGGAGAGTGGTGCTTGAAATCATTGTTCTTCCTCTGTTAACCATGGTTACCTGCAAGGAAATACGTGCCGTCATCATTACTTTGCACAAAAAGGGCTTCACAGGCAAGGATATTGCTGCTAATAAGATTGCACCTAAATCAACCATTTATCGGATCATCAAGAACTTCAAGGAGAGAGGTTCAATTGTTGTGAAGAAGGCCTCAGGGCGCCCAAGAAAGTCCAGCAAGCGTCAGGACCGTCTCCTAAAGTTGATTCAGCTGCGGGATCGGGGCACCACCAGTGCAGAGCTTGCTCAGGAATGGCAGCAGGAAGGTGTGAGTGCATCTGCACGCACAGTGAGGCGAATACTTTTGGAGGATGGCCTGGTGTCAAGAAGGGCAGCAAAGAAGCCACTTCTCTCCAGGAAAAACATCAGAGACAGACTGATATTCTGCAAAAGGTACAGGGATTGGACTGCTGAGGACTAGGGTAAAGTCATTTTCTCTGATGAATCCCCTTTCCGATTGTTTGGGGCATCCAGAAAACACCTTGTCCGGACAAGACAAGGTGAGCGCTACCATCAGTCCTGTGTCATGCCAACAGTAAAGTATCCTGAGACCATTCATGTGTGGGGTTGCTTCTTAGCCAAGGGAGTGGGCTCACTCACAATTTTGCCTAAGAACACAGCCATGAATAAAGAATGGTACCAACACATCCTCTGAGAGCAACTTCTCCCAACCATCCAAGAACATTTTGGTGATGACCAATGCCTTTTCCAGCATGATGGAGCACCTTGCCATAAGGCAAAAGTATTAACTAAGTGGCTCGGGGAACAAAACATCAACATTTTGTGTCACGCCCTGGCTCTGGGGACTCTTGTATGTTGAGCCAGGGTGTTAGTTTCTTTGTGTAGTGTCTATGTTTCGTTTCCTATGTTCTGTTCTAGGTTATGTGTTTCTATGTTGGCCGGGGTGGTTCTCAATCAGAGGCAACGAGGATCAGCTGTTGCTTGTTGTCTCTGATTGGGACAATACTTAGGCAGCCTTTTGTGCACTTGTGATTTGTGGGATCTTGTTCCGTGTAGGTTTGTGTATGACCGAGGACTTCACGTTTCATTTTGTTGTTTTGTTATTTGTATCGTGTTGCTAAGTACACTATTAAAGAGATGTACGCATATCACGCTGCGCCTTGGTCCACTCATTATGACGATCGTGACAGAAGATCCCACCATCAAAGGACCAAGCAGCGTGTCCAGGAGCAGACAGCCTGGACTTGGGAGGAGATCTTGGACGGGCAGGGGTCCTGGACTTGGGAGGAAATCCAGGCCGGAATGGATCACCGTCCGTGGGAGGAGACGGTGGCGCGCCATAGAGAGGAGCAGCGGCACCAACCGGGTCGACGTCGGACACGCAAGAGGCAACCCCAATATTTTTTTTTGGGGGGGGGGCACACGGCATGGACGACGGGGCTGCTGGAGGCAGCTACGGGGCGAGTTTGGGGATTAGGAGAGGAGGCCACCGGGTTTGGGGGGCTGGAAGGGAGGTTGGCGGAGCCTAGAGGTAGAGCAGAGCCAACTCCCCGTACTCAGGCTAGGCAGCGTGAGACTGGGCAGGTTCCGAGGTATGCGGAGCTGCGGGTACGTCCTGTGCGAGCACCACGCACGTGTCGTGCTAAGGTGGGCATGCAGCCAGGACGGAGTGTGCCGGCTCAACGCTCGTGGCCTCCAGTACCCCTCCTCGGTCCCGGATATCCTGCGCCAGTGTCAAGTGCTGTAGTGCCAGTACGAGTACACAGCCCTGTACGTCCTGTGCTGATGCCTCACACAGAGTGTGTAAAAATAGGCATTCAGCCAGGACGGGTTGTGTCAGCTCTTCGCTCCAGACCTCCAGTCCGTCTCCACAGCCCGGTCCGGCCTGTTCCTGCTCCCCGCACCAAGCCTGTGGTGCGCGTCGCCAGCCCGGCCCGGCCTGTTCCTGCCCCTCGCACCAAGCCTGTGGTGCGCGTTGCCAGCCCGGCCCGGCCTGTTCCTGCCCCTCGCACCAAGCCTGTGGTGCGCATAGCCAGCCCGGTCCGGCCTGTTCCTGCTCCCCGCACCAAGCCTGTGGTGCGCGTTGCCAGCCCGGCCCGGCCTGTTCCTGCTCCCCGCACCAAGCCAGTGGTGCGCATCGTCAGCCCGGTCCGGCCCGTTCCTGCTCCCAGCACCAAGTCAGTGGTGCGCGTTGTCAGCCCGGTCCGGCCCATTCCTGCTCCCCGCACCAAGCCTGTGGTGCGCGTCATCAGTCCGGCACAGCCCGTGCCTGTTTCACCGGTTGCTCCACACCGGAGCCTAAGCAATCCGCTCCACCGATGTCCAGTCCAGCTCCAGCCAGCGGGGCCAGACCAGACCAGGGGCGCTACGGGGGGGGGGGGGGTTGTTAGAGGGTGGTGGTCACGCCCGGAGCCGGATCCGCCTCCGAGGTGGAATGCCCACCCGGCCCCTCCCCTGTTGGGTTTATGTTGGCGCGGTCGCAGTCCGCGCCTTTGGGGGGGGGGGGGGGGGGGGGGGGGGGGGGGGGGGGGGGTACTGTCACGCCCTGGCTCTGGGGACTTTTGTATGTTGAGCCAGGGTGTTAGTTTCTTTGTGTAGTGTCTATGTTTCGTTTCCTATGTTCTGTTCTAGGTTATGTGTTTCTATGTTGGCCGGGGTGGTTCTCAATCAGAGGCAACGAGAATCAGCTGTTGCTTGTTGTCTCTGATTGGGAACCATACTTAGGCAGCCTTTTGTGCACTTGTGATTCGTGGGATCTTGTTCCGTGTAGGTTTGTGTATGACCGAGGACTTCACGTTTCGTTTTGTTGTTTTGTTATTTGTATTGTGTTGCTAAGTACACTATTAAAGAGATGTACGCATATCACGCTGCGCCTTGGTCCACTCATTATGACGATCGTGACAATTTTGGGTCTATGGCCAGGAAACTCCCCAGACCTTAACCCATTGAGAACTTGTGGTCGATCCTCAAGAGGCGGGTGGACAAACAAAAACCCACAAATTCTGACAAACTTCAAGCATTGATTATGCAAGAATGGGCTGTCATCAGTCAGGATGTGGCCCAGAAGTGAATTGACAGCATGCCAGGGCGGATTGCAGAGGTCTTGAAAAAGAAGGGTCAACACTGCAAATATTGACTCTTTGCATAAACTAAATGTAATTGTCAATAAAAGCCTTTGACACTTATGGAATGCTTGTAATTATACTTCAGTATACCATAGTAACATCTGACAAAAATATCTCATAACACTGAAGCAACGAACTTTGTGAAGACCAATACTTGTGTCATTCTCAAAACTTTTGACCACGACTGTAGAGTTGAAATGTATTTGAGTTTGCATCCCAATATTACACTTTGTATACTGTACATCACAGAAGACTGAAATATAACAAAACCATTTGACATAGAAACATCGGATTTTCTGAGTTTTTTATTTTAATTAATTATGAAAATATTAATAACATTCCATCCATGAGGCCACTATGTCATTTGACTGCAGGAAAGGGCTACAGTCTTAACTCTAACTTGACCTGTGATGTCATCTTCTACAGTGTCTGTTGTTTATATCTAAAGGCGTCATTTACTTAGGGTGTGTGTGTGTGTGTGTGTTTGTGTGTGTGTTTGTGTGTGTGTGTGTGTGTGTGTGTGTGTGTGTGTGTGTGTGTGTGTGTGTGCGTGCGTTCTGTTCGTGTGTGTGGATGTTCGTATTTAAATAATCACCCTGGCTGCTAAACTGTTCCCCTACGCTGTTACATGCCTCTCTGTGTCGATGTCTTCAGGAAACAGATGGTGAATAACACAACTGAGAAATCAGAGAGGAAGAAGACTCTACTATCTCACAAAGGGCTTGGTAATACATTGAGACCAATATCATTCGCTGTTACTTCATGTCTGCTATTTGATTGGTTACATCATCTTATTCCTCATCTGTCCTCTGCATTGACCCATGCCTGCTCCTTGTGAAAAGAACTAGGACTACTAGGGAAGAACTCAACCACAGAGCTCAATTTAAGTCAAGTATAAATTTGTTTTTGTGTCACTAGATAGAGTGGCTGGGTGTGTTTCCACAACCCGTCAGACAGCCATCTCTCTCTCTCACTCAGGGCCCATGGAAGCCTCCCCACTTCTCCCTCTTTCGTCAAGATCTGGGTTCATATACCATTTGAAATCATTTCAAATTCTTTAGCTGTGCTTGATTGAGCTTGCCTGTTGCAATGTAACCGAGAGAAAAGTCCCAAACGTGCAAACCCTGCCCACCTGACACTCTAGGCAGGCTAAAACCAAAGCTCAAAAGTTTTTGAAAGATTTCAAATAGTATTTGAACCCAGTTCTGCTCTCCTCACCCAGCATGTTTTTTATTTCTCTCTTTATTAGGTCAAGGGTTGCCACTTAGCCTGAAAAAACATGTGACACTGGATCCTGCCAGCTAATGTGCGCATGACTAAGGTAAGCAATGTGTCACAGTCATTAGCCTGCTGTACATTATAGGTGTGTGTGTGTGCGTGCGTGCGTGCGTGTGTGTGCGTGCGTGTGTGTGTGCAGGGCAGAGGAGTGACTAGGCTACGTCTACAGGGTCAGTCAGTTGTCTTAATGACAGTCCGCTGTCTTAATGACAGTCAGTTGTCTTAATGACCTGCTATCAGTCTAAATTTGACACTGAGGACAGAGCTACAGACGTTAATAGATCAAGAGCCTGGCCATGTCTCTAGTTCCCATAGTACTTTTCCCTGGAACAGCAATGTAGCCTAGCCGATCTACATCCCAAATGACACCCTATTCTCTACATAGTGCACTACTTTTGACCAGAGTCCTATGGGTCCTGTGGGTCCATTTGGGATGCATCCTAGATCTAGCTTGAGAAGAATCTGGTGAGCGTTCTAGCTGGAGAATAAACATTGTATGAGTTGTGGTAATTAGTCTACTCTACACTCTGACTGTTTCTGTCCTTGACTGTTCACCTAGTTCAACAGGGCTGATGAAATAGTCACAGTGCTCTGGCTTTGGTAACATTCTCTGCAATCATAAACCTGCCTCTGGATAGCCCCTGTAACCCGAACCTTACACCTCATTCATTCATTCATTCATTCTTCAACTACAGGCCTTCCTAAGGTGGGTGATGATTACCCCTCCCATATCACCTGCACACACACACACACGCACACACACATCGCAGTAAATTGCCCTGATACTCTCACTCAGCTGGGACCAGAGTCAAGTGGAAATAGCAGTTAGCACATCCAGCACTCTCTGTTTGCTCTCCCTCCTTTCTCAAACAGAGAGGGAGAAACAACCACTGATAGAACTATCACAAAGTCTACCTGGCTGTTGCATAACTTAAGCCTGCTATCAGCCAAGCTCTTTTTAGGCTTTCGGGTTAGGCTACTGCTGACAGAAGAAACCTAAGGGCCAGTTTCCCAGACACAGATTGTCCTGGACTAAAGGTTTACGTGTGCTTCGGTTCGGCTGGTGCCTAGCTGAACTCGGCTAGGCGAACCGAACGAGTGTGCTCGCATACCTTCGACCTTCACTTGAAAAGACCTTCGCTTGAAAAACAAAAGAAAAATGGCAATAGTACTGTTTGTCCATCTTGAGACGCTGTAGCCAGTTTACACTTATAGTGTCAGAATTAATCTAAGATAACTCAAGAAATCTGTCATTCATTTTGAGGTTTTTGCAGAGGAGATAAGAAGCACTTTCAAAGGTGATATTTAATTGGAAGTGTTGATGGCTGAGAAATGTGGGACAGGGAAACTGGCCCTACAGGTATTGTAGGTGTTATGAGAACCACACGTTCATTGTTCTACTGTAGTTATTCATTTCCATCATGTCAGTATAATGGAAAGTAATGTCCACATCCTATTATGGAAGGCATCTTCTTGTCACCATGTTTCAAAGAGTCTTGCACCACTGAGCCAAGCACCCCCTCAACTCTGCCGTTTGTGGTTTTGTGTGTGTCTGTGTGTTTGTGTGTGTGTGTGTGTGCACGCGTGTGCATGTGTGCATATGAACAACCACTTCCTGATGTACACGTTTGTGATGCCTTTACAATGTATGTATGCACCTAACAGCTCACAAACAGGATGCAGCCTACCGTCCTATTTAGCTCCCCTGAAAGGCTGTAACCGGAAAGACAACATGGTGGTGAGTACAAGCTGTTCTCACCTGGGTTGGCTTGAATAGAGGGAGTTGGAGAGGGAGATAGAGATAGAGATAAATATCATTTTCGGTCACAAAACCCTGCAGGCATGATGCATTATGATGCGGTGTAAGACTTCTCATGAGCATGTATAATCGCAGATTTCTACTGTTTTGTTCTTTGGAGGTCAGGAGCGTTGTCATTTCTCAAACTGCTGTTTTGTCCTTGAGGATTCTTAGAAGCTACATTTCTTTGGGGCTAAGCTCTTTACAACACTGAGGTTAAAGGTTACTTGGCACCCAAAGATGTTGAGCAACCCTTTGTTTGCACAGGTGAGCAGTCTCATCTGTCTACCTGTCATGATTTGGGGGAGGGTCTAAAGTAGTCCCAGGCCCCCAGCAGGCGCTCCCTCTTCCCTGGCCTCCAATGGCCTGCTCAGGGCGACACACAGGAACAAGACAATCCATCAGAAGCAACAACCTGAACTGGTGAAACAAGAAGGGCCTTGTGGGTCAACTGACTGGGGTCAGCACTCAGCAATGGTAAGTTAGTTCCATTGTAAGGAGTTACTTCCTGATCTTCTCTAGACTTCTCTACCATCCGATACAACACTCACTGAGGGCAGAGGAAAGTGTCTGGTGCAATCAGCTCAAATAAAGTAGTCCAGTAGTCGTGAAAAATGAGAAAATGTTTTTAAGCGGGTAATGCCGATTTACGTTCTAGTCAGAACTAGGAAACTAAGAAATGTCCAACTGGTTGAATGCGGCACATGTATAACCACAACCAGTTGGCAAGTAAGAAATGTCACGAGTAAATGCAGCATAAATCAAGGAGGTAGGTAGTCCTTCTATCTGTAGTCCAATAAGCAATGCTCATTTTCATTTTGGATTTCATAGCATTTTGTTACGGTGTGCCCTACTGAACATGACCCTCACCATAGACTCTACATCCATCTCTACACGCATCTCTACATCCATCTATGCACCCATCTGTACACCCATCTGGGAATGGCATGTAGGGAATGGTGCTGGCATGTATAATGGCCATTTTACGGGCTCCTGACAAATTATGCTATTTTGTGTTTTCTTTTGCGCTATCTTAACTTTTTTTGTAGATAATGTTTCCGCCATTGTTTCCTATGACCGAAAAGAGCTTCTCAGAACAGCGATCACTAACCTCGATTTGGATGAAGAATTCTACTTCAATGACTTGGCTGCGCAGGACAAACTGCTCACCCGGGACCAAGCCCTAATCCCCTACACTCAGAAGAGGAAAAGACGGCGATATAGAGGCCGACGTGGGGGCAGCCTGATGAAACTACGGTGACACGTAAAAAAAACACTCCTACCCTCTTTTCTATTGGCCAATGTACAATCACTGGAGAACAAACTAGATAAGCTCTGTTCGAGACTATCCTATCAACGGGACCTGAAGAACTGTAATGTCCTATGCTTCACGGAGTCGTGGCTGAACGAGGACATGGTTAATATAAATCTAGCTGGTTTTTCTAAGCATCGGTAGGACAGAACGGCAGCATCTCGTAAACTCAAGGGCAGGGGTGTGTGTCTCTTTGTTAACAACAGCTGGTGCGCAATCTCTAATATTAAGGAAGTCTCAAGGTTCTACTTGCCTGCGTTAGAATACTTCATGATAAGCTGTAGACCATACTATCTACCAAGGCAGTTTTCATCTATATTTTTCGTAGCTGTCTTACCACCACAAACCGATGCTGGCACTCAATGAACTATATAGGGCTATAAGCCAACAAGAAAATGCTCACCCAGAAGCAGCGCTCCTAGTGGCCGGTGATTTTAATGCAGGAAAACTAAACTCAGTTTTACCTAATTTCTACCAGCATGTCACCTGTGCAACTAGAGGGAAAACAATTCTAGATCACCTTTATTCCACACACAGAGACACAAATCTGACCAAAAACTCAAACAGGAAGTACCAGTGACACACTCAATTCGGAAGTGGTCTGATGAAGTGGATGCTAAGCTACAGGACTGTTTTGCTAGCACAGACTGGAATATGTTCCGGGATTCATCCGATGGCATTGAGGAGTTTACCACATAAGTCTCCGGCTTCATTAATAAGTGCATCGACGACGTTGTCCATACAGTGACCGTAAGTACAAACAGTGAGGGAAAAAAGTATTTGATCCCCTGCTGATTTTGTACGTTTGCCCACTGACAAAGAAATGATCAGTCTATAATTTTAATGGTAGCAGGTCCCCCTGCTCAAGAAAGCACATACACATGCCCATCTGAAGTTTGCCAATGAACATCTGAATGATTCAGAGGAGAACTGGGTGAAAGTGTTGTGGTCAGATGAGACCAAAATGGAGCTCTTTGGCATCAACTCAACTCACTGTGCTTGGAGGAGGAGGAATTCTGCCTATGACCCCAAGAACACCATCCCCACCGTCAAACATGGAGGTTGAAACATTATGCTTTGGGGGTGTTTTTCTGCTAAGGGGACAGGACAACTTCACCGCATCAAAGGGACAATGGACGGGTCCATGTACCGTCAAATCTTGGGTGAGAACCTCCTTCCCTCAGCCAGGGCATTGAAAATGGGTCGTGGATGGGTATTCCAGCATGACAATGACCCAAAACACACGCCCAAGGCAACAAAGGAGTGGCTCAAGAAGAAGCACATTAAGGTCCTGGAGTGGCCTAGCCAGTCTCCAGACCTTAATCAAATAGAACATCTGTGGAGGGAGCTGAAGGTTCGAGTTGCCAAACGTCAGGCTTGAAACCTTAATGACTTGGAGAAGATCTGCAAAGAGGAGTGGGACAAAATCCCTCCTGAGATGTGTGCAAACCCGGTGGCCAACTACAAGAAACGTCTGACCTCTGTGATTGCCAACAAGGGTTTTGCCACCAAGTACTAAGTCATGTTTTGCAGAGGGGTCAAATACTTATTTCCCTCATTAAAATGCAAATCAATTTCTAACATTTTTGACATGCGTTTTTCTGGATTTTTTTGTTGTTATTCTGTCTCTCACTGTTCAAATAAACGTACCATTACAATTATAGACTTATCATGTCTTTGTCAGTGGGCAAACTTACAAAATCAGCAGGGGATCAAATACTTTTTTCCCTCACTGTATCCCAACCAGAAACCATGGATTACAGGCAACATCCGCACAAAGCTAAAGGTTAGAGCTGCCGCTTTCAAGGACTGGGACACTAACCCAGACGCTTATAAGAAATCCTGCTATGCCCACTGAGGAACCATCAAACAGGCAAAGCATCAATACAGGACTAAGATCAAATCCTACTACACCGGCTCTGACACTCATTGGATGTGGCAGGACTTGCAAACTATCACGGATTACAAACGGAAACCCAACCATGAGCTACCCAGTGACACAAGCCTACCAGACAAGCTAAATGCCTTCTATGCTCGCTTTGAGGCAAGCAACACTGAACCATGCGTGAGAGCACCAGCTTTTCCGGACGACTGCGTGATCACGCTCTCTGTAGCTGATGTGAATAAGACCTTTAAACAGGTTAACATTCACAAGGCCGCAGGGCCAGACAGATTACCAGGATGCGTACTCAGAGCATGCAGAGACCAGCTGGCAAGTGTCTTCACTGACATTTTCTTATCTTTCTTTTATTTTTATACAATTTTTGTTTGCTTAAGGTATTCCCAGGCGGTCACCCGTCTCAGTACTAACCAGGCCCGACCCCGAACAGGCATGTTCAGGGTGGTATGGCCACAAGCATCTTTTTTATCCTGTTTTCTCCCTGAATTAGGTCCCTTGGCTCATCTCTGCAACTCCTCAATGGGCTCGAGTCATGTGTCCTCCGAAGCCCAGGCTGTAGTGGCACCTCAGCACTGCAGTGCAGTGCTTTTGACCGCTGCGCCAGCCAGGCCCCATGACCCCCTGACATTTTCAACCTCTCCCTGACTGTAATACCTACTTGTTTCAAGCAGACCACCACAGTCCCCGTGCCCAAGAATGCCAAGGTTACCTGTCTAAATATCGCCCTGTACCACTCACATTTGTAGCTATGAAATACTTTGAAAGGCTGGTCATGGCTTACATCAACACCATCATCCCAGACACCCTGGACCCACTCCAATTCGCATACCACCCCAACAAATCCACAGATGATGCAATCTCTATTGCCCTCCACACTTTCCTTTCCCACTTGGACAAAAGGACCACCTATGTGAGAATGCTGTTCATTGACAACAGCTCAGCGTTGAACACCATAGTGCCCTCAAAGCTCATCATTAAGCTAAGGTCCCAACACCTCCCTCTGCAACTGGATCCTGAACTTCCTGACGGCCGCCCCCAGGTGGTGAGGGTAGGCAACAACACATCCGCCACGCTGACCCTCAACACGCTGTCCCCTCAGGGGTGCGTGCTTAGTCCCCTCCTGTACTCCCTGTTCACCCACGACTGCGTGGCCGTGCACAACTCCAACACTATCATTAAGTTTGCCGACGACACGGCGGTGGTAGGCGTGCTCACCGACGACGATGAGACAGCCTATAGGGAGGTCAAAGACCTGGAAGAGTGGTGCCAGGACAACAACCTCTCCCTCAACGTCAGTAAGACAAAGGAGCTGATCGTGGACTACAGGATACGGAGGGCCGATCGCATCCCAATTCACACCGACAGGGCTGTAGTAGAGCGGTTCAAGAGCTTCAAGTCCTCGGTGTCCACATCACTAAGGATCTATCATGGTCCAAACACACCAACACAGTCGTGAAGAGGGCACGACAACGGCTCTCCCCCCACAGGGGGTTGAAAATAATGTGGCATGGGCTCTCAGATCCTCAAAAAGTTCTACAGCTGCACCATCGAGAGCATCTTGACTGGCTGCATCACCACTTGGTATGGCAACTGCTTGACATCCGACCGCAAGGTATAATAGAGTGTAGTGCGTATGGACCAGTACGTCACTGGGGCCGAGATCCCTGCCATCCAGGACCTCTAAACCAGGCGGTGTCAGAGGAAGGCCCAAAAAATTGTCAAAGACTACAACCACCCAAGCTACAGACTGTTCTCTCTGCTACCACACGGCAAGCGCTATCAATGCATCAAGTCTGGAACCCACAGTACCCTGAACAGCTTCTACCCCCAAGCCATAAGACTTTTAAACAAGGCTGCTAAATAGCTAATCAAATGTCTACCCAGACTTCCTGCATTGACCCTTTTTGCACTAACTCTCTTGCACTGACTCTACCCACACTCACACTGACACCCCAATACACACACTACATACGCCCACATGCATACTGACGCCACACACTCACCACATACGCTGTTGCTACTGTCTATTATCTATCCTGTTGCCTAGTCACTTTACCCCTACCTATATGTACAGTACATAGCTACCTCAATTACCTCGTACCGCTGCACATGGACTCGGTACTGGTACTCCCTGCATATAGCCATGTTATTACCTCGTACCGCTGCACATCGACTCGGTACTGGTACTCCCTGCATATAGCCATGTTTCTTTTACGCTTTAAAAAAATGTGTTATTCACTGTGTATTTATTCCTCACGTCACAATTTCAATTTTTTTAGGAAAAATGTTTTCTCTGCATTGTTGGAAATTGACCTGTAAGTAAGTATTTCACTGTTAGTCTACACCCGTCGCCTACATATGTGACAAATAAAATGTTCCCTACCCATCTCGGACTAGGTTTCTTCTCACAGACTGACAGGACCTCCATATCAGTCTCTCATAACTTCATTGACCTGATCAACATTTCCAGGGAAACCGAGCGTGGTATCAGTCTGTGTAATCAAAGCAGCTCAGTTTGATCCCCCCCAGAGTCAATACCACTAACAGGTCTATCTAGTCCACCAATCACTGTGCTACACTCTCTCCTGTCCACCAATCATCTGCTGGCTCATTGCAACTCCCTCCGTCCCACATAACAGGGTCACCATGGATCTCTTTCTATGCCACGTAATGTTAAATTCAATAAACGTTACTGTTTTCACCCATTTAATGGTATTTAGTATGTAAAATCATTATAAGCTGTCTGCTTGTTAAGGTTGGGTTAAATCAGTGTCAGCATCTGTCACCAAAAGATGATTGTCTGGGTTATGGAACATGCTGCAACAGGAATCTCTTTGTTAAGTTGCAGTTTTCCCTTCAACAAATAGTCTGACATTGCATCAAAGTCTAACTTTGTAAATATGTAATGCTTGACTAGGCCTGACAGAAGACAACCACGCCTCAAGAAACCTTCCAGTCACATCTCAGGTCACTAGTGGGTGGATGAATAAAAATAAAACATTGTTTCAAAAATACAGGGTTTATTGGTTTTAACTGCAATCAATAGTTACAAAAAGAGGAATCTGTTTTTTAATATAAACTCAGAGAAATGACTAGTGAAAAACCATGGCTGGAAAAATACATTCAACAGTTTGACTTTCAGTTAACTTTCAATAATGCTGTTTAACCTTGTTCAAAACATCAAGGAAACATGGAACAAGGAATTTAAAAAACAATTTCACCATCATCTTCCATCGTTTAATAGAAAAGGCCTTAGTTAACTTCCTGGAATGTATTCAAAAGTAGGCACTTTAACAGTTGGGGACCATGCAAGTGCAAAAAACAGACATCCTCTCCTCAACCCATTTGGTCACAGCTTTTGCTTGTAATAAAAGTGTGAGTCTTTTTCCTCTAAATCCTTGGTTACCTGTATTACATTATTAACAGGGACCTTCACATAACTTTAAAACCAACACTTCATACACTGAATCGGGATGTCCAAGTGAACATGGTGATACTCATCATCACATGTTGCACCTCTTAGTTTTAGATATGAGTCATAATTATGAAATAATCCTGTTCGGTCTCCATATGGTACCAAATTGGCCTAATCTGAAAGAATACAACAGCAGAAGATAATATCATTAAAGTACTGTTACTGTCAGAGAAAACATAATAAGGAGTGAGGATAGGACAGTTCCGGAATGAGAATGCGGCAATTATTTTTGCTAGAATTGCAGTCCAATAACTGGGAGAACAGATTTTTTTTTAAGTAAACAAATAAATACATAAAAACAACTTTTTTTCTGCATTTTTTTTTGAATTAAGTTTCATTTTGACAATGTGTAGTTGCAAACAAAAGTCATTGTAATACAATATATTAAACTGTGAAAAAAAGGAAATTGACAAAATGTCTTCACAATCTTTAGATTAATACCGAAGATCTTAATTTAACATAAAGAAAATATATTCTATTGTTCATTATCCAGATAAATACAAAACAAAATTAGAACACAAAAAAAAAAGCATATGATCACCAATAAATATGTTTCGATAAGTTAAATAAGCAGTGACAAGCAAAAACTTTGTTTGGAAAGTTTTCAAACAAAAATCATAATAACAATAATAAAAGAACAATCAAAAACTAGAGAAAGAAGCAGAGAGATGTCATAACATCAGACTACTCCTCAGAGCCAGATTCTAAGGGGAAGAGGAAAACTAGGATAGCTTAGGAGATCCCATCTCAAGTTGCAGGAAGTATAGAAGAACTGCACCATGGGAATGCTGGAATTCCCCGCTGCCTGCGGAACGGCACAGAGGGAGGCGGGGTAGAGAGGTGGGAAGGACAAAAAAAAGAAAACAGTCTTAATGGTTTAATAACCAGTTAGACATTAAAGACGTCCCTCATCCTTCCTTTCCAGAAACACAACTGCCAGTGACCAACAACAGGAGGGGGTGGTTTGTGGTGCAATGATACACTTGCACTGCTACACGTTCAAGAACAAAATCACGTGGCACCTTGCAAAACAAAAGTCTCTAACAATCTCTTTTCGCGCCATCATTCTCATTGTTCATTCGTTTCCTCTCCCGTTTTGACTGAAGACATGGTAGAGTCTATGAATGGAGGGGAGTTAGGAGGCGGGTAACAGCAGGGAAGACATTTCTGGGGTGATTTGAAAGCAAGTTCCCTTAATAAGTCACTGTATCCTTATTCTAACTAGGAACTAAATTGATATTGTTTTGTGGAGGAGAGTGGTCAGGGAAAGGTTGTCGAGGGGACAGGGGAGTGCCATTTTCCATTCATTATCTCTTTCCATCCTTTTTTCAAGGGAAGCGTGGATAAGATACATAAAAATAGGTGCAGTCTAGTCGTCAGAGACAGAGAGGCGGCTGAAGATTGGGAGGCGTCTGTTGGCATCCAGGCTGGGGGATTCTGACCCGCTGAGACTGCCCCCCGAGCTGCTCTGGTACCCCTCCTGGTCCGACAGAGAGTCCTGGGGCGGGCTGGATGGAGACTCAAAAATCTGGGTGGGGGACTCCGACATGGGCCTGAAGAAGTAAGGGGTGTTGTTCGGGGACGGGGGTGCAGGGGCTTTTGGTTCGGTCCCCATGGGGCATCCGGATCCAAGGCTGGGGCCGAACAGATTGGCCAGCTCCTGGCTGGAGTATGTGAAGGGGTTGGAGCTCGGCCACTCAGGCATCTCGTCCGGGGAGAACATGGGTGGAGGGGTGACCGAGGTGGGGCTGTCCCCTCCTCTCAGACCCCCAGAGCTGGGGAACCCTGCGAAGCTGTAGCTGTGCTGCAGACGAGGACGCTCCAGCTTATTGGAGGAGAGAGGAGAGAAGGAGGAGCAGGAGGAGGGGGAGGGAGGGGGTCCACGGCGCTCCTCTGCGTTGTGGATAAAGTGACAGCGGGGACCGTAGGGGCAGAATCCGATTGTGTGGAAGGTACGACACAGCTCGGTTTTGTATTTAGGGTGACGGCTGAGAGATCGCAGCTCATGGAAGCCGTGGGCGAACTGACACTTGTCGCCGTACTTGCAGGCTCCGTTCTCCTCAAACGGCCGGCACAGCTCAGTCTTGTAGCGGCTGGAGTTTACCTGGCTCTGCTGCAGGCTCGGGGCTCCTAGGCTGGTAGGACTAGCAGGCCCCAGGCACTGGTGTAGGAGCCGCTCGCCCGTCTCGGAGAAAGAGCGGTCCCTCATGCATTTCTCCTTGTTGCTGCTACCACTTCCAATAAACCCTGAGGTGATGGAGCAGGAGGAGGGGTCTATGGTCTTCAGGCTGTTAAGGAACTGGTTCTGGTTGAACTTGGAGTTGGGGTTATGGTTGGGGAGGGTGACAGAGTGGCGTCTCTTGTATACTGACAGCCCGCCGCCCAGTGAGGGGGTCCCCACAGCCTTCCTGTCCAGCAGGGCTCCGGTGGGGGTGGTGATGGACATGGGGATGTTGGTGGACATCGCATGATGGGGGGCGCTCAGTAAGTTGTTGTTGTAATTCAGAATCTTGTCATTCTGGAAAATGACAAATTTGGAATATTAAGTCTACATTCAATACACAATAAACTACTTATTAATAATTCACATTAGTCAATAAAGTAATTTTATTCTACAAAAGAGATCATGGACACTGATTTTATAAAGGGAGGGAAAACTTCTACAAGAAATCCCTGAATGACTACCGTTGATGTTCGTTTAGCTTTAAATACTCGGGCGATGCAGGCCTATAAAACAAACCACTTTTCACGCCACTTCGATTAACCCTTTTCCTAACCTTAACCTCAGTCTCCTAACCTGCTACGTTAATTATCCTAACCAGCTACGAAAAAGTCACTTCTGTATAGAAATGGCATGAAAACGTAGCCTTACTAAAGAATGTGCGCCTGCGAAGTAAATGGAGCGAAAGGAAGGAGCGCGTGAGAGCTGCGAGTCTGGTCGTGGTTACAAAGAAGCTGCTGCATCTCTGAATTTCAAATGAATATGCGAAATGAAAACGTAGTGTGAAGGCACTCAACTGGGAGGCATAGTAGGCTAGTAAGGACGTGCTCTTCAAATAACACTTTCACATCAGGCCATAATATAGATGTTGATGGCTGGGTAACTGCTGAAAGATTAAAAAGCGTGTTTTGCCTCTTACACAAGGTTAATTAATCTATAACGTTAACTTTATGTGGACCTTTTATGCGCAAAGACCAACAATTATTCAACTTCACAAACAGAAAGTTCAGAAGTTGCTAAAAACCTAATTATAACTACGTTTCAATTAAATACAGTAGCTGCCTACACCAATCAATGCATTTAATTCATACAAGATATCTAGATAGATTATTTGATTCTTCTTGTCCTTGCAATGTAAGTGGCAACCAGTATGTTTCAATATAATCGATCAAATCACTGCTCATCTGAAGTGAATCAGAATCATTAGTTAGGGGTTTCAAAATGTTAACTTGCTAACGTTAGTTTCAGGAACGAGCCTTATGGAATGAATGCAACATCATGGCAAATAGACATCAGATTCATGAAGCTAGTTAGTTAACGATTCCAGCATTTAACTTACCAAATTTGTCCAACTGCACAATAAAATAAGTTTCAATCATTAGAGCCAACTGTTGCCATTGAATTAAATAATGAATCGCAAGCACTCGTGGTTAACGCTTGACTACTGTAGTGCAAAAGTGGCAGCAGACTAGCAATTTATCAATTAACAGAGTCTGACTCACTCTTAAGGGATATTAGCACTCAAACAAGGAAACGAACGATAGTCAACAAAGTAAAAATCACGAGACAGCATGCATCCGACCCTAACGACGTTACCACAACACATCATGGAACTCACTATCCGGCTAGTTTCCATAAGCTAACGTTAGCTAGTTTGCAAGCTGAATTAGCAAGATAAAGTCCGCGTTCTGATCATATCAAACCAATGTTACCGCATCACTTTTATAATATGCATCACAACAAAAGCGTACACATGTCAAATTAACCAACCCAAACTAGCCTCGTGAAATGTCGAATTGCACCACTGACATGCATCCAATAACTAGTTACGTTGGCTAGCCTATTAAAAAAAAGCGTGTAGATAACTTCTGTACCTTGTTCATTATTTCGCTGAAGTCGAAGAAAGGCGAAACCACTCCCGTGGTCATCTTGGATGCGTAGAAAATACAATCTAAAAGTAGTAAAAACGTATATATATTTTTTTATTGAAGTTACAGACTATGGTGAGTTCTGATTTGTAAACTTATTTTGCCCTAACTGATACAAGACCCCCTCTGCACTGCACCAGCCCCGTGCGTTTGCTTTATAATCGCGTGCAGGAGGAGCTTGTAGTAACCGGGCGTTTCTTAGATGTAATCTTTTTTTGAGGGGACACAAACTTGCACCAGAACTTTGCGAACATTCTCGCAGGGCACATTCACAATGTTGCATTGATTTTGCATGGTTGAGGCACCCAACCGTAAATAGGAACTACACTAAAGAAACACAAAGAATAAGGTTAATAGAGCATAGCATAATTTTATCCAAGTTTTAAAACCAAACTGTAATGCATTATGCTTTTCACTCTCATGTTTTTCAGTCAGCAGAATGACGAAACAATGTTACATTCAATGTATGGGAATCACCCAGGTAGGCACAATGCCAATTTAACAGTGTTCTATGCCAAAATGCAGATTTGCACTTCCAGAAACACTCGTGACTGATCCAATGTAAGTGTTAGTCATCAGCCTAAACCCTTCAATGCATCAGGTAGCCTTGGTCTGGAAATGGTAGGCTAGGCCTATTGACTGTTGTTTGTTCAAAGGTGCAGGTTTTCCAAAAAAGTAATGTAGTAAACCTAGCAGCCTACTATTCCCATGTTTTTAAATCATAATAAACCACATACATGTCCTTGCCTATAGGCCTACTTTATTGCAATTTGTGGGTGACCCAACTTCACAGTCTTAGGCAGACAGACTTGTTTATGCTCTCTCTCTCTCTCTCTCTCTCTCTCTCTCTCTCTCTCTCTCTCTCTCTCTCCCTACATAGTATCCTCAGGCTCCCGTTTGCTCTCACCCCCCCACCACACACACACACACACACACACACACACACACACACACACACACACACACACACACACACACACACACACACTGTCATTCATTGACTCTTAATTGTCTGCCTTCACCATGAGGGGACTTTCCAATTCTGTTCAGGCAGTTTAACCCTTATCTACCTTGCTCAACAACACACACACACACACACACACACACAACACAGCCACATGTAAAGCAGCCTGCAGCCTTGGCTCAGTTTACAAATAAATCCTGCTCTGTTACTTGAAATGCACTGACTGATCCCTGATGATTGGACAGGAAGTTTCATTGGAAGTTGTAGCATGGGGAAACATACGCACTGTTCTAACTTCTATTCAGTGCAGTTTTAGTGTTTAACATCTTTATTTGCACCATAGATTTACATTTACATTTACATTTACGTCATTTAGCAGACACTCTTATCCAGAGCGACTTACAAATTGGTGCACTCACCTTATAGCCAGTGGGATAACCACTTTACAATATATATATATTTTATTTTAAAAAAATTATTTGGGGTGGGGTAAGGGGGGGTAGAAGGATTACTTTATCATATCCCAGGTATTCCTTAAAGAGGTGGGGTTTCAAGTGTCTCCGGAAGGTGGTGAGTGACTCCGCTGTCCTGGCGTCGTTAGGGAGCTTGTTCTACCATTGGGGAGCCAGAGCAGCGAAAAGTTTTGACTGGGCTGAGCGGGAACTGTGCTTCTGCAGAGGTAGGGGGGCCAGCAGGCCAGAGGTGGATGAACGCAATGCCCTCGTTTGGGTGTAGGGACTGATGAGAGCCTGAAGTTACGGAGGTGCCGTTCCCCTCACAGCTCCGTAGGCAAGCACCATGGTCTTGTAGCAGATGCGAGCTTCAACTGGAAGCCAGTGGAGTGTGCGGAGGAGCGGGGTGACGTGAGAGAACTTGGGAAGGTTGAACACCAGACGGGCTGCGGCATTCTGGATGAGTTGTAGGGGTTTAATGGCACAGGCAGGGAGCCCAGCCAACAGCGAGTTGCAGTAATCCAGACGGGAGATGACAAGTGCCTGGATTAGGACCTGTGCCGCTTCCTGTGTAAGGCAGGGTCGTACTCTCCGAATGTTGTAGAGCATGAACCTACAGTATCGGGTCACCGCCTTGATGTTAACGGAGAATGACAGGGTGTTGTCCAGGGTCACACCAAGGCTCTTTGCACTCTGGGAGGAGGACACAACGGAGTTGTCAACCGTGATGGCAAGATCATGGAACGGGCAGTCCTTCCCCGGGAGGAAGAGCAGCTCCGTCTTGCCGAGGTTCAGCTTGAGGTGGTGATCCGTCATCCATACTGATATGTCTGCCAGACATGCAGAGATGCGATTCGCCACCTGGTTATCAGAAGGGGGAAAGGAGAAGATTAGTTGTATGTCGTCTGCGTAGCAATGATAGGAGAGGCCATGTGAGGATATGACAGAGCCAAGTGACTTGGTGTATAGCGAGAATAGGAGAGGGCCTAGAACTGAGCCCTGGGGGACACCAGTGGTGAGAGCACGTGGTGCGGAGACAGATTCTCACCACGCCACTTGGTAGGAGCGACCGGTCAGGTAGGACGCAATCCAAGAGTGAGCCGCGCCGGAGATGCCCAACTCGGAGAGGGTGGAGAGGAGGATCTGATGGTTCACAGTATCAACGGCAGCAGACAGGTCTAGAAGGACAAGAGCAGAGGAGAGAGAGTTAGCTTTAGCAGTGCGGAGAGCCTCCGTGACACAGAGAAGAGCAGTCTCAGTTGAATGACCAGTCTTGAAACCTGACTGGTTTGGATCAAGAAGGTAATTCTGAGAGAGATAGCAAGAGAGTTGGCTAAAGACGGCACGCTCAAGAGTTTTGGAGAGAAAAGAAAGAAGGGATACTGGTCTGTAGTTGTTGACATCGGAGGGATCGAGTGTAGGTTTTTTGAGAAGGGGTGCAACTCTCGCTCTCTTGAAGATGGAAGGGACATAGCCAGCGGTCAAGGATGAGTTGATGAGCGAGGTGAGGTAAGGGAGAAGGTCACCGGAGATGGTCTGGAGAAGAGAGGAGGGGAGGGGATAGGGTCAAGTGGGCAAGTTGTTGGGCGGCCGGCCGTCACAAGTCGCAAGATTTCATCTGGAGAGAGAGGGGAGAAAGAAGTCAAAGCGTAGGGTAGGGCAGTGTGAGCAGGACCAGCAGTGTCATTTGACTTAACAAACGAGGATCGGATGTCGTCAACCTTCTTTTCAAAATGGTTGACGAAGTCATCCACAGAGAGGGAGGAGGGGGGGGAGGGGGAGGAGGATTCAGCAGGGAGGAGAAGGTTGCAAAGAGCTTCCTAGGGTTAGAGGCGGATGCTTGGAATTTAGAGTGGTAGAAAGTGGCTTTAGCAGCAGAAACAGAGGAAGAAAATGTAGAGAGGAGGGAGTGAAAAGATGCCAGGTCCACAGGGAGTCTAGTTTTCCTCCATTTCCGCTCGGCTGCCCGGAGCCCTGTTCTGTGAGCTCGCAATGAGTCGTCAAGCCACGGAGCAGGAGGGGAGGACCGAGCCGGCCGGGAGGATAGGGGACATAGAGAGTCAAAGGATGCAGAAAGGGAGGAGAGGAGGGTTGAGGAGGCAGAATCAGGAGATTGGAGGAAGAAGGATTGAGCAGAGGGAAGAGATGATAGGATGGAAGAGGAGAGAGTAGCGGGAGAGAGAGAGCGAAGGTTGCGACTGCGCATTACCATCTGAGTAGGGGCAGAGTGAGTAGTGTTGGAGGAGAGCGAGAGAGAAAAGGATACAAAGTAGTGGTCGGAGACATGGAGGGGAGTTGCGGTGAGATTAGTAGAAGAACAGCATCTAGTAAAGATGAGGTCAAGCGTATTGCCTGCCTTGTGAGTAGGGGGGGACGGTGAGAGGGTGAGGTCAAAAGAGGAGAGGAGTGGAAAGAAGGCGGCAAAGAGAAATTAGTCAAAGGTAGACGTAGGGAGTTTAAAGTCACCCAGAACTGTGAGGGGTGAGCCATCCTCAGGAAAGGAACTTATCAAGGCGTCAAGCTCATTGATGAACTCTCCAAGGGAACCTGGAGGGCGATAAATGACAAGGATGTTAAGCTTGAATGGGCTAGTGACTGTGACAGCATGGAATTCAAATGAGGAGATAGACAGATGCGTCAGGGGAAAAAGAGAGAATGTCCACTTGGGAGAGATGAGGATTCCTGTGCCACCACCCCGCTGACCAGATGCTCTCGGGGTATGCGAGAACACATGGTCAGACGAGGAGAGAGCAGTAGGAGTAGCAGTGTTTTCAGTGGTAATCCATGTTTCTGTCAGCGCCAAGAAGTCGAGGGACTGGAGGGTAGCATAGGCTGAGATGAACTCTGCCTTGTTGGCCGCAGAACGGCAGTTCCAGAGGCTGCCGGAGACCTGGAACTCCACGTGGGTCGTGCGTGCAGGGACCACCAGGTTAGAGAGGCAGCAGCCATGCGGTGTGAGGCGTTTGTATAGCCTGTGCGGAGAGGAGAGAACAGGGATAGGCAGAGGCATAGTTGACAGGCTACAGAAAATGGCTACAATAATGCAAAGGAGATCGAAATGAAATGAACTAAACATCTGGGAAAGCGAGAGAGCGGGGCCTCCCTCACTTACGTTTCACTGAAACACCCAAATATAACTCTCCCAACTTCCACCTCAGAAACTATAATTGATGTAAACTACAGCGGTTCAATGTTTGATGTAGGCTACATATATACTATATATACAAAAGTATGTGGACACCCCTTCAAATTAGTGGATTCGGCTTTTTCAGCCACACTCTTTGCTGACAGGAGTATAAAATCGAGCACACAGCCATGCAATCTCCATAGACAAACATTGGCAGTAGAATGGCCTTACTGAAGAGCTCAGTACCTTTCAACGTGGCACCGTCATAGGATGCCACCTTTCCAACAAGTCAGTTTGCCAATTTTCTCCCCTGCTAGAGCTGTCCCGGTCAACTGTAAGTGCTGTTATTGTGAAGTGGAAACGCCTAGGAGCAACAACAGTGCAGCCGCGAAGTTGTAGGCCACACAAGCTCACAGAACGGGACCACCGAGTGCTGAAGCGCGTAACGCGTAAAAATCGTCTGTCCTCACTACTGACTTCCAAACTGCCTTTGGAAGCAATGTCAGCACAATAACTGTTCATTGGGCGCTTCATGAAATGGGTTTCCATAGCTGAGCAGCCACACACAAGCCTAAGATCACCATGCGCAATGCCAAGTGTGGGCTGAAGTGGTGTAAAGCCCATTTGACTGGAGCAGTGAAAACGCGTTCTCTGGCGTGATGAATCACGCTTCACCACCTGGCAGTCTGACGGACAAATCTGGGTTTGGCGGATGCCAGGAGAACGCTACCTGCCCCAATGCATAGTGCCAACTGTAAAGTTTGGTGGAGGAGGAATAATGGTCTGGGGCTGTTTTTCATGGTTTGGGCTTGACCCCTTAGTTCCAGTGAAGGGAAATCTTAACGCTACAGCATACAATGACATTCTAGACGATTCTGTGCTTCCAACTTTGTGGCAACAGTTTGGGGAATGCCCTTTCCTGTTTCAGCATGACAATGCACCCGTGCACAAAGTGAGGTCCATACAGAAATTATTTGTCCAGATCGGTATGGAAGAATTTTAATGGCCTGCGCAGAGCCCTGACCTTAACCTCATCGAACACCTTTGGGATGAATTGGAACGCCGACTGCGAGCCAGGCCTAATCGCCCAACATCAGTGCCCGAACTCACTAATGCTCTTGTGGCTGAATGGATGTTCCAACATCTAGTGGAAAGCCTTCACAGAAGAGTGGAGGTTGTTATAGCAGCAAAGGGGGGACCAATTACATATTAATGCCCATGATTGTGGAATGAGATGTTCGACGAGCAGGTGTCCACATACTTTTGGTCATGTAGTGTATATTGTAGGGCTTCATCAATGGGAGTAGGCTATAATATTGTCACTTGGGCAAACAGTGACCATAGGAGTTGGCAAGACAGCACAAACAGATTTGGGACCAGGTTAATAATATCTAGTAATATTGTAATCTTCTCTCCTTGTTCCATCAGGTTATTTACAGATAGGTAGGTTATTTAAGCAATAAAGCCCTTAGCCATGGTATATTGGCCATATACCACAAACCCCCGAGATGCCTTATTGCTATTATAAACTGGTTACCAACATAATTAGAGCAGTAAAAGGAAATGTTTTGTCATACCCGTGGTATACGGTCTGATATACCACGGCTTTCAGCCAATCAGCATTCAGGGCTTGAACCACCCAGTTTATAAAGGCCTATAACCTGATACCACAGTGATCTCACCAAGTCCAGACACATAATAGGCAGACATAATGAAGATTGGTGTATGTAAAAACAACTAGTCAATGTGTAACCCTATATACAGATCTATTGAGGTCCGCCCTGCCTCAACCCACCTCCTACACACAGACAATCACACACACACACACACACACACACACACACACACACACACACACACACACACTCCTAGAATCCATAACAGACTCAGTGTCAGGGTACGGCTGAAAGAAAGAAAGAAAGAAAGAAAGCTGAGGGTGAAGAAAGTGAAAGTAGGAGAGGAGAAGAAAAGGAGCTGTTAAAAAGGTTGGAGGAGAGGAGGGGAGGAGGAGGAGAGGGGGAGGGGAGGAGAGGGGGAGGGGGAGGAGGGGGAGGGGGAGGGGAGGGGGAGGGGGAGGGGGAGGGGGAGGGGAGGAGGAGGGGAGGGGAGGAGAGGAAGGGTGGAGGGGAGGAGAGGAGGAGGAGGTGGAGGAGGGGAGGAGAGGGGGAGGCGAGGGGGAGGAGAGGAGGAGGGGAGGAGAAGAGGAGGAGGGGAGGAGGGAATGGCGTGAGGGAGGGAGACACTTATAGAGGACTTTTATTACTATACATCACTGCCCTGGGGGGAAAGGAGGAGGAGGGAGGAGAGGAGAGGGCCAACACATTCACCCCCCCTTTCCTTTCATGCTTTCCCTTCTCTTCCTTTCTCTACCCAGCAGCCATGCAACACAGGGTGGGGGCTCAGATTTTTTGACGCTTGTTTTCAATTTAATTATTCAATTTGAGTTGAGAGATCTGGAGACGAAACAGAAACAGTCTAAGAGTGCTCTCAGGGACTGGGAGTGGAGGCTCAGGCTGAGGAGTGATTGCAGTTATTTTGGAGGAGGGTGTGTGTGCGTGTGTGTTTGTGTGTGTGTGTGTGTGTGTGTGTTTGTGTGTGTGTGTGTTTTACGAGGACTCAGAGCTGTATGGCGTCATCTCATCTCATCACCCCCTGGAGTGGTTTTAGCCTACAGACAAACAGACAGGATGGAATGACAGACAGCGCTGAGGTAAATCACATCTGTCTGCAGTTCAAAGAGCCTCCCTGTCACTGTCCCTGATAGATCAGTGGATCTGATCCATTGTTTCCTGAGGAAGAAGCCTGTGAGTCTGTGTGTAAGGGCTACACTAGATTGTATACTGTTTGTGACTTTCTTCCTGGTCATTGGATAAGACACCTGTTTCTTCCCACCACCACGAAGTACCAGCCTGCCCAGTCAGAGGATATCAGATATGCCCCGGCCCTTACACAACCCATACAGCCAGCCAGTCAGTACTGGTTTGAAGGCTCACACCCGACCCACAGGCAAATAAATCAGATCCTCCCTCTCAGTCACTGTTCCACACACACACACACACACACACACACACACACACACACACACACACACACACACACACACACACACACACACACACACACACACACACACACACACACACACACACACACACACACACACACACACACACATACACACACACTTTCACACTCACCACATACACTACCTGCACTGAGTGTACAAAACATTAGGAACACCTTATCTTTCCATGACATAGACTGACCAGATGAATCCAGGTAAAAGCTATGATTCCTTATTGATGTCACCTGTTAAATCCACTTCAATCAGTGTAGATGAAGGGGAGGAGACAGGTAAGAGAAAATTGAGACATGGATTGTGTATGTGTGCCACACAGAGGGTGAATGGGCTCGACAAAATATGTAATTACTTTTGAATGTGGGTATGGTAGTAGTTGCGAGGCGCACCGGTTTAAATATGTGTCAAGAACTGCAACGCTGCTGTGTTTTTCACGCATAACAGTTTCCTGTGTGTATGAAGAATGGTCCACCACCCAAACGACATCCAGCCAACTTGACACAACTGTGGGAAGCATTGGAATCAACATGGGCCAGCATCCCTGTGGAACGCTTTCGACACCTTGTAGAGTCCATGCCCCGACGAATTGGGGCTGTTCTGAGGGCAAAAGGGGGGTGCAACTCAATATTAGTAAGGTGTCCCTAATGTTTTGTACACTCAATGTAAATGTACAGTACATAGATACCTCAATTACCTCGTACCCCTGCACATCGACTCGGTACTGGTACTCCCTGTATATAGCCATGTTGTTTTCTACTCCCTATATATAGCCATGTTATTTTTACTCATTATTTTTATTCGTTATTCACTGTACATTCATTCCTCGTATCACTATTTCTATTTTTTAATGTATTTTTTAAAATCTTATCTTTAACTCTGCATTGGAAAAGGACCGTAAGGAAGCATTTCACTGTTAGTCTACACCGGTTGTCTACGAAGCATGTGACAAATACAATTTGATTTGATTTGATTTGACATTACCACCAGCTAGAAATAGAGCTGGTATTTTCCTCCCTGGTTGGAGATGTCATGTGGTGGCAGGTTCCTGTTTGCAGTGTCATTCTGATTTCATCCTCCTTGATCCCTCTATCACACCCTCCTTCCTCCCCTCAGTAAGGCCAAGGTTGTCTTCCTTTACTGTGAAGGCTGTAGGGCCCTGCGTCAGTCCTATTAGAGAAGAAGAGGGAATTGAACTCCCCAGCCTTCCAGCCCATAGCTGAGTGTTGTGATGTGTTGTTCTATAATCATCCTCCTGTTTGTTGGAATCATCCCGTTGCTGGGGAGGATAGGGTGGGTGGAGGCCTCAGGTCTCTGATAATGTTTAGCTGGTATGAAGGAAAATAATAATGTGAATTGAGATAAGGAGGAAAACATCAAACATCCAAACTATTTATCGGAGGAGGCAGTGGATGTGGATGGAAGCCCTGACTCACCGAGAAGCATGTCAACATTTGATTGCAGTTCTCTGTTGGATCCTGTAGAGGGTGTGCTTCTCTCTCTCTCTCTCTCTCTCTCTCTCTCTCTCTCTCTCTCTCTCTCTCTCTCTCTCTCTCTCTCTCTCTCTCTCTCTCTCTCTCTCTCTCTCTCTCTCTCTCTCTCTGGTACCTGATGTCTTAAATATGATGTGGTGTGCGTATTTTGTATTTACCTGTGTGTTTACCACATCTTCTCCTCCTCCGCACCTCTCCCTCCTTCTTCCCCCTGGGTTTGTTCTTCACTTCATTACCCTGCAGGAGACGAGACAGAAGCCATCCTTTCATGTTTAATGTGATGGTTACTAAGTTTACGTCCCAAATGGCACCCTATTCCTATATAGTGCACTACTTTTGATCAAAGCCCTATTGACCCTGGTCAAAATGAGTGCACTATAAAGGGAAAAGGGTGCCATTTTGGACAGCCCAAGTTCACATGGGAAGAGCTGGTTCGTCAGGATGACTGTGGTCCTGTTGCTCTGTGTCTCGTACCGCTGGCGGAGAGAGAGGAAAGAGAGTGGAGAAGAAAAAAGAGAATAAGAAATGAATTGTCCATAAAAGAGCAACCACAGCATTGTTAGTGGTGCTCTTACTGATGTTGTTCCCATGAAACACCCCCTCCTAAATTATCATCTACTACACCCCTTAAACACACACACACACACACACACACACACACACACTCGTTAATGTGTTCCAATGGCAGAGGAAGGGTAGAGCAGCATTGTGTATGTTATTCTTTGATCATCCTGACAACCCTAACACAACACAGCTCATCCATGACTGCTGGGAAACACACATTATAAACATGATTCTCACTGTCTATTCAAAGCAACGTTATAGCAGAGACAGGGTTGTGAAATCTCAAAGACAGAGAAGATGGAAAACTGGTGAAGAGTCATCGCTAGAGAAGAGGGGAATGATGGCCAATGAATAGAAGATAAGAAAATAAAGGAGAACATAGGAGGGGAAGGAGGGATTCATGTTTAGTGCAGAAAGGGAAGAGATGTTGAAGAGAAATATAGTTTTTGCTGACTCCGTGGTCTCCTGATGCCTGTTCCAACATTCTAACAGGAAGTTGAAAGGCCAGTTTCCTCCCCCTGACTTCCTGACCCATGATGCTCCCTGTCTGCCCAGCGGGCCCCTGGGAGGAAGGGAGGGGGAGGAGGAGCACACACTGGTCCTTCACAACCTCCACATAGACGCCAGCCTGGCCGGAGGTCAAAACTATCAATGCACAATCACAGGTCAAATCTATCAAGCTACACACCATGATGGCACAACCAGAGACAGATACGAAACATACACTGTAGTGACACATAGTCATTCACATTCACAAAGAAGTGCAGATTGTCACAGGGGACATAGATAACCATCTCTCGATGGCTCCTATGCTGCCTTCAGACCCCATAGGCAAGGAATTGTCCCTGGCGAGAAGTTGTCCCTTAGTGGAGACAGACCTGACCTGTAGACCTGACCCTGGTCCAGGTGTCATGGCCAGACTGTGGCACGCTGAAACCAGATCTTCACCCTGTTCACCCTGCTCTTAATTTCTCCTCGCTCAGCACCGGAAAATCAATGAGCTTTGTGAGCTAGGCTGGGCTGGTGGGTTGATGCTGGAACAGTAGAAGGCATTCTCTGTCTCCCCTAAATCCTGCTCTAAGTCCATCTGTCTCCATTCCGGGTCATTCCCAGAGCCCACAATCTCTCCTGTGTGGTCACTCATGGACTAGAGTTACTAGAGTTACACAGCCCATGTGTCCGGTGCTGCACTGGACAATACACAAGGCCATAGAATAGATCTAGTCTACTTTTTTTCTCGCACTTAGCCAATCCTGTATTGGTCACGTTGAACCACTCCACACAAGAAGTTCCCTCAATGGAAAATAAATTGAATTGAACTCAATGTCCCCCCCCCCCCCCTATTGATACACAGATGCTGTTATAACTGATGAGCACATCATTTATCTTGACAGTTTTGTGTTTGGAAAGGGTTTGCCAATCATTTATGAGAGTTTGTAAACTGGCATTTGATAGCGTGTACAATTTTACAAATCTGTATTTGATTAGAAGATTTGCTGTCTTTGTAGAGTGAGTTTGATTGTCTGTTCTTCCTAAGGCAAGAAAGGAGAGAGGGATGGGATGAAGTATACTTTTTAGCTGTCCTCATTTGACTCAAGGCATGGAGTTATAAGAGAGATCACGTCATCTTTTGAAGCCTGATAATTTGTTTGGTTCTTTGTTGGTTCAACCAATCCCTATGCTGTATCTCTCACTGATCTACCTCTAGGTGCCTGTCCATCTGTATTCCAGAGTCTACACTCTTCTCCTGTAATAATTATAGTTATCCTCGATTTGTAGAGCTCAGCTCCTCAGCCTCTAACTGCATGTTTGTCCCACGTTGTATATATACGGAGAGACTGAATGTCTGTAGCTGTAGGTTTTCCTGTAATACCCAGTAAATTAAGACTGCGTTGGACCTGAGTCTCTTTAGCACCAGGTTAGGTTTAGCCATGCTAGTGAGTGGTTACAGTAAATGGTAGGGTAAGGGTAGGTTTAGCCATGCTAGTGAGTGGTTACAGTAAATGGTAGGGTAAGGGTAGGTTTAGCCATGCTAGTTAGTGGTTAGGGTAAGGGTAGGTTTAGCCATGCTAGTGAGTGGTTACAGTAAATGGTAGGGTAAGGGTAGGTTTAGCCATGCTAGTTAGTGGTTAGGGTAAGGGTAGGTTTAGCCATGCTAGTGAGTGGTTACAGTAAATGGTAGGGTAAGGGTAGGTTTAGCCATGCTAGTTAGTGGTTAGGGTAAGGGTAGGTTTAGCCATGCTAGTGAGTGGTTACAGTAAATTGTAGGGTAAGGGTAGGTTTAGCCATGCTAGTTAGTGGTTAGGGTAAGGGTAGGTTTAGCCATGCTAGTGAGTGGTTACAGTAAATGGTAGGGTAAGGGTAGGTTTAGCCATGCTAGTTAGTGGTTAGGGTAAGGGTAGGTTTAGCCATGCTAGTTAGTGGTTAGGGTAAGTGGTAGGGTAAGCGTAGGTTTAGCCATGCTAGTTAGTGGTTAGGGTAAGTGGTAGGGTAAGGGTAGGTTTAGCCATGCTAGTTAGTGGTTAGGGTAAGGGTAGGTTTAGCCATGCTAGTTAGTGGTTAGGGTAAGGGTAGGTTTAGCCATGCTAGTTAGTGGTTAGGGTAAGTGGTAGGGTAAGGGTAGGTTTAGCCATGCTAGTTAGTGGTTAGGGTAAGGGTAGGTTTAGCCATGCTAGTGAGTGGTTACAGTAAATGGTAGGGTAAGAGTAGGTTTAGCCATGCTAGTTAGTGGTTAGGGTAAGGGTAGGTTTAGCCATGCTAGTTAGTGGTTAGGGTAAGTGGTAGGGTAAGCGTAGGTTTAGCCATGCTAGTTAGTGGTTAGGGTAAGTGGTAGGGTAAGGGTAGGTTTAGCCATGCTAGTTAGTGGTTAGGGTAAGGGTAGGTTTAGCCATGCTAGTTAGTGGTTAGGGTAAGTGGTAGGGTAAGGGTAGGTTTAGCCATGCTAGTTAGTGGTTAGGGTAAGGGTAGGTTTAGCCATGCTAGTTAGTGGTTAGGGTAAGTGGTAGGGTAAGGGTAGGTTTAGCCATGCTAGTTAGTGGTTAGGGTAAGTGGTAGGGTAAGGGTAGGTTTAGCCATGCTAGATAGTGGTTAGGGTAAGTGGTAGGGTAAGGGTAGGTTTAGCCATGCTAGTTAGTGGTTAGGGTAAGTGGTAGGGTAAGGGTAGGTTTAGCCATGCTAGTTAGTGGTTAGGGTAAGGGTAGGTTTAGCCATGCTAGTTAGTGGTTAGGGTAAGTGGTAGGGTAAGGGTAGGTTTAGCCATGCTAGTTAGTGGTTAGGGTAAGGGTAGGTTTAGCCATGCTAGTTAGTGGTTAGGGTAAGGGTAGGTTTAGCCATGCTAGTTAGTGGTTAGGGTAAGGGTAGGTTTAGCCATGCTAGTTAGTGGTAGGGTAAGGGTAGGACTATGCCTGTATGTATGCATGTGCCTGTGGCTGTACTGTATGTGAAGACTGCATTGGACCAGAATCTCTTTAAAAGCGGATAATAGGGGATTGTGGTCATAAATCAATCAAATGTATTTTATAAAGCCCTTTTTACATCAGCAGTTGTCAAAAAGTGCTATACAGATACCCACTCTAAAATCCCAAAGAGCAATCAATGCAGATGCAGAAGCACAGTGGCTAGGAAAAACTCCCTAGAAAGGTAGGAACCTTGGAAGAAACCTAGAGAGGAACCAGGCTCCGAGGGGTGGCCAGTCCTCTTCTGGCTGTGCCGGAAGGCCAGATCATTCTTCAATACGTTCAAACGTTCATAGATGACCAGCAGGGTCAAATAATAACCACTGTGGTTATAGAGGGTGTGGCAGTTTAACACCTCAGGAGTAAATGTCAGTTGGCTTTTCATAGCCAAGCATTCAAAGGTCGAGACAGCAGGTCAGAGAGAGAGAGAGAGAGAGAGAGAGAGAGAGAGAGAGAGAGAGAGAGAGAGAGAGAGAGAGAGAGAGAGAGAGAGAGAGAGAGCGAGACTTATTCTAAAATTGAGTCGAAACAGCAGTTCCGGGAAAAAGTAGAACGTCCGGTGAAACAGGTCAGGGTTCCATAGCCGCAGGCAGAACAGCAGAACAGGATCGGCAGCATGACCGGGTGGACTATGGACGGAGACAGCTAGATAGTCTTGAGGCATGGTCCTAGGGCTCCTAGAGAGACAGAGAGAGAAAGAGAGAGAGAGAGACTGAGGAGAATTAGAGGGAGCATGCCTAAGATCACACAGTACACCCGATAGGACAGACTGACCCCCGGCACATAGGCTATTGCAGCATAGATACTGGGGACTGAGACGGGGGTCGGGGTACACTGTGGCCCCGTCCAAAGTTACTCGACACTCCAGTGCCTTGCTGTTCATAGGACTCACTGTAGAGATGAGTCTTCAGTAAAGACTTAAAGGTTGAGACCGAGTCTGCGTCTCTCACATGCATCGGCAGACCATTCCATAAAAGAGGAGCTCTATAGGAGAAAGACCTGCCTCCAGCTGTTTGCTTAGAAATTCTAGGAGCAATAAGGAGGCCTGCGTCTTGTAACTGTAGCATATGTGTAGGTATGTACGGCAGGACCAAATCAGAGAGATAAGTAGGAGCAAGTCCATCAAGGCTTTGTAGGTTAAGAGTAAAACCTTGAAATCAGCCCTAGCCTTAACAGGAAGCCAGTGCAGAGAGGCTGGCACTGTAGTTTTTGTCTTGTTTTTCTAACCGTCTGATCATCTCACAGTGAACTGTTGAGCCTTCCCCCAGGAGTCATTCTGTTCTTGTGAAACATATTGACTCCGACTGTGTCCCAAATGGAACCCTATTCCCTATAAAGTAGTCAAAAGTAGTGCACTATAAAGTGAATAGGGTGTGAATTGGAACAAAACTTCTGTTTAATAGAGAGTTGATGAGCAGGAAACGACCCAGATGAACAACACCAGAGGTATGTGGACAAAGATCAGCGAGACACGCTGCCAGAAATCACTCCTATTTCTCCTCTATCTATCTATCTATCTATCTATCTATCTATCTATCTATCTATCTATCTATCTATCTATCTATCTATCTATCTATCTATCTATCTATCTATCTATCTATCTATCTATCTATCTATCTATCTATCTATCTATCTATCTATCTATCTATCTATCTATCTATCTATCTATCTATCTATCTATCTATCTATCTATCATCTCTATCATCTCTTTCTCTTTCTCTTTCTCTCTTTCTCGCTCTCTGTCTGTCTGTCTGTCTGTCTGTCTCTGTCTGTCTCTCTCGCTCTGTCTGTCTGTCTCTCTCCTTTTCTCTCTCTCTGTTCATCCTTCGGACAAAAGAAGGATGAGGAACTCGGAACAGCTTTTAATGTTCACAGAGTTGCCAGAAAATATCTGGCAATTGGTAGAGCATGGCGCTTGTAACGCCAGGGTAGTGGGTTCGATCCCCGGGACCACCCATACGTAAAAATGTATGCACACGACTGTAAGTCGCTTTGGATTAAAGCGTCTGCTAAATGTCATATTATTATTATTATTATTATTATTATATCAATCCCTTTACCTCTTTTAATTATCATTTTACAAATGTGTTTTCAATCATCTCTTTGAGAGAGTTCATAAGACCCAATGAGAACATATGATTGGCCACAGCTGGAGCATGGATGGAGAAAGCCAGTGGCTATTGGAAATGGGTTTTGATAGCAGTGTACTATGTCCAGTCCAAGAGGAGTTTGAGACAAACCCAAATCCGCTTAACCGCCATCTTAGAGTCTTTAAGAACAGTCCAGTCCAACCTCTTCCCCTAAACTGTTCTCCCTCTCTGCCTCTCTCTTTCTCTCTCTCTGCCTCTCTCTTTCTCTCTCTCTGCCTCTTTCTCTCTCTGCCTCTCTCTCTGCCTCTCTCTTTCTCTCTGCTCCCCCTCCCCTTCCTTGGAAGAGACAGAAAGTGCAGCTGGTTGGCGTGGAGTCCTTTGGGCTGCATTAGAAGGAGAAATCAGTCCATTTGACACGCTCGTCTTTTCCATCCAACACTGTGATGTGTCTGGCGCTGCCAGGGTCCAGAGTACTGCCAGCCAGACCAGAGGGCTTGCTGGATTAATACCGCGCTCTCGTTGACTGTGGCCAGGAGAATCTTGGTCCTATTTAGTAGGCAGGAAACAGATGAAAAAGTCAGAAACAGACAGAAACCGCAAGGTAGAATCTGACCTTATCCAATAAAAAACGTCAATTTTCATTTTCCGTCGCAAAGCGTTTTTGCTACGTTGTGCCCGAATGAACACGACCCTAGAGTGTTCTGAGTGGGGCCATATAGGGCAGGTTCCACACTGTAACCAAGCCATGCTCTTTTCTATACATTTATGAATCTATACCTGACTCATTCTGTGATTGGTTGTCATATTGTTGTCAGTGTTTGTTTGTGTGTTTGCTTGCGTGAGTGCGTTATGTAACGTCCCAAAAAAACTGGAATGAATTAGGCCTAAACTAACCAGCGAGTCATGTGAATGTTACTGGGCTCTAATACCCATATAAACACACACGATCACACATATACACACGCACGCACACCAGTACTCTTCCATTAAGCCTCATTAACATCAGATCTGCACAGTTTCGTCAGCCCATTTGTGTTCCTCACATTATGATCCTGTTGTGTGACGATCCAATATGGAAACGCTTTTTGCGCTTGTTAAATAGTTTCTGCTTTGCATTACATTTGTTGTGTACTTATGTGATCGGCTAAATCTGGTAAAATAGAACGACTTTTCTAGAAAGGAGAGTTTAGGAGTTTACAGTCCCCTTTTCCCCGAGCCCACCCCACTCATTTATTAGGAGGATACATTCACCAAATCTCAAATCTCATGCCCACTACGTCCCCCCCGTCCCCCCGTCCCCGTTCCCCGTCCTCCCCCATCCCCGTCCCCCCGTGCCCCCCATTTTTCTCTCTCTACCTCGCTCTCTCTACCTCGCTCTCTCTCTCTCGCTCTCTCTCTCTCTCTCTCTCTCTCTCTCTCTCTCTCTCTCTCTCTCTCTCTCTCTCTCTCTCTCTCTCTCTCTCTCTCTCTCTCTCTCTCTCTCTCTTTCTCTGTCTGTGCTCTCTCTCTCTGTGCCCCCTCTCTCCGTGCTCCCTCTCGGTCTGGATTTTTTTTGGAAAATGTTCCGCTTTGTTTATGAAATGTGACACAAGTCATCTGCTGCTCTCTGATAGAGAGAGAGAGACAGACAGATGGAGAGAGACATAAAGATACACACAGAGAGAGAGAGAGAGAGGGGGGGGGGGGAGAGAGAGAAAGAAACTGAGCTGCACTTCCTAACCTCCTGCCAAATGTATGACCACATTAGAGACACATATTTCCCACAGATCACAAAGACCCACAAAGAATTTGAAAACAAATCAAACACTGATAAACTCCCATATCTGTTAGGCGAAATACCACAATGTTCAATTACAGCAGTGAGATTTCTGGCCCGTTGTCAAGAGAAAAGGGCAACCAGTGGAGCACAAACAACATTGTAAATACCACCAATAGTTATGTTTATTTATCTTACCCAACGATTCATATTACACCTACAGTTGAAGTCAGAAGTTGACAAACACCTTAGCCAAATACATTTAAACTCAGTTTATCACAATTCCTGACATTTAATCCTAGTAAAAATGCCCTGTCTTAGGTCAGTTAGGATCACCACTTTATTTTAAGAATGTGAAATGTCAGATTAATAATAGAGAGAATGATTTATTTCAGCTTTTGTTCATCACATTCCCAGTGGGTCAGAAGTTTACATACACTCAATTAGTATTTGGTAGCATTGCCTTTAAATTGTTTAACTTGGGTCAAACGTTTCAGGTAGCCTTCCACAAGCTTCCCACCATAAATTGGGTGAATTTTGGCCCATTCCTCCTGACAGAGCTGGTGTAACTGAGTCAGGTTTGTAGGCCTCCTTGCTCGCACACGCTTTTTCAGTTCTGCCCACAAATGTTCTATAGGATTGAGGTCAGGGCTTTGTGATGGCCACTCCAACACCTTGACTTTGTTGTCCTTAAGCCATTTTGGCACAACTTTGGAAGTATGCTTGGGGTCATTGTCCATTTGGAAGACCCATTTGCGACCAAGCTATATCTGCATAATTTTCCTTCCTCATGATGCCATCTATTTTGTGAAGTGCACCAGTCCCTCCTGCAGCAAAGCACCCCCACAGCATGATGCTGCCATCCCCGTGCTTCACGGTTGGGATGGCGTTCTTCGGCTTGCAAGCGTCCCCCCTTTTCCTCCAAACATAACAATGGTCATTATGGCCAAACAGTTCTATTTTTGTTTCATCAGACCAGAGGACATTTCTCCAAAAAGTACGATCTTTGTCCCCATGTGCAGTTGCAAACCGTAGTCTGGCTTTTTTTATGGCGGTTTTGGAGCAGTGGCCTTGCTGAGTGGCATTTCAGGTTATGTCGATATAGGACTTGTTTTACTGTGGATATATATACTTTTGTACCAGTTTCCTCCAGCATCTTCACAAGGTCCTTTGCTGTTGTTCTGGGATTGATTTGCACTTTTCACACCAAAGTACGTTCATCTCTAGGAGACAGAACACGTCTCCTTCCTGAGCAATTGTCACGATCGTCGGGAAGAGAGGACCAATGCGCAGTGTGGAATGTGAACATACTTATTTATTTGAGTCACCACACGACAAAACAACAAACGATAACGAAACGTGAAGTCCTTGGTTACAGACACAAACCATACGGAACAAGATCCCACACATGACAATGCCCAAATGGCTGCCTAAGTATGGTTCCCAATCAGAGACAACAAGCAACAGCTGATTCACGTTGCCTCTGATTGAGAACCACCCCGGCCAACATAGAAACACAAGCACTAGAATATCACCCTAGCACACAAAACACAAAGAAACAACACACCTTGGCTCAACATAACAGAGTCCCAGAGCCAGGGCGTGGCAGTACCCCCCCCCAAAGGCGCGGACTGCGACTGCGCCAAACATAAACCGAACAGGGGAGGGCCGGGTGGGCATTCCTCCTCGGAGGCGGTTCCGGCTCCGGGCATGACCCCCACTCCCTCTCTAACCCCCCAAAGCGCCCCTGGTCCGGTCTGGCCCTGCTGGCCGGAGCTGGACTGAACACTGGTGGAGCGGATTGCTCTAGCTCCGGAGTGGAGCAGCTGACCGGTGCCGGACCAGGCACCGGTGGAACAGGCACGGGCTGTGCCGGACTGACGACGCATACCACAGGCTTGGTGCGGGGAGCAGGGACGGGCTGGACCGGGCTGACGACGCGCACCATTGGCTTGGTGCGGGGAGCAGGGACGGGCCGAACCGGGCTGACGAAGCGCACCTCTGGTTTGGTGCGGGGAGCAGGAACAGGCCGGACCGGGCTGACGACGCGCACCATTGGCTTGGTGCGTTGAGCAGGGACGGGCCGAACTGGGCTGACGAAGCGCACCACTGGTTTGGTGCGGGGAGCAGGGACGGGCCGAACCGGGCTGACGAAGTGCACCACTGGCTTGGTGCGGGGAGCAGGAACAGGCCGGACCGGGCTGACGACGCGCACCAATGGCTTGGTGCGGGGAGCAGGGACGGGCCGAACCGGGCTGACGAAGCGCACCTCTGGTTTGGTGCGAGGGGCAGGAACAGGCCGGACCGGGCTTGCGACGCGCACCACAGGCTTGGTGCGAGGGACAGGAACAAGCCGGACCGTACTGGGGACACACACCACTGGCCCTACGCGGGGATCAGGAATGGGCCGGACCGGACTGGCAACACACCCCAGTACCTCTCGCCGTACCTCTACATCCTCCTTCCCCCTGGTGACCAGTGACTCCCGTAACCTGGCGGCCTCTTGCTGCCCCGTCGTCCACGGCGTGAGCCCCCCACAAAAAAAATTCTGGCCGTCTCTCCTCCCCGTGGGCCAGGCCTCCATGGCTCTCGCCAGACTCTTGCTCCACTGCTCCAAAGTCCAGCCTCTCTCCTCCTCCCGCAGCTTGACCCAGTCGAGGTTGATATCCTTCAGAGTCACCTCTGGCGTTGGCTCCTGGACACGCTGCTTGGTCCAGTTATGGTGGGATCTTCTGTCACGATCGTCGGGAAGAGAGGACCAATGCGCAGCGTGGAATGTGAACATACTTATTTATTTGAGTCACCACACGAACAAAACAACAAACGATAACGAAACGTGAAGTCCTTGGTTACAGACACAAACCATACGGAACAAGATCCCACACATGACAATGCCCAAACGGCTGCCTAAGTATGGTTCCCAATCAGAGACAACAAGCAACAGCTGATTCACGTTGCCTCTGATTGAGAACCACCCCGGCCAACATAGAAACACAAGCACTAGAATATCACCCTAGCACACAAAACACAAAGAAACAACACACCCTGGCTCAACATAACAGAGTCCCAGAGCCAGGGCGTGACAGCGGTATGACGGCTACGTGGTCCCATGGTGTTTATACTTGCGTACTATTGTTTGTACAGATGAACATGGTACCTTCAGCATTTGGAAATTGCTTCCAAGGATGATCTAGACTTGTGGAGGTCTACAATATATATTTTTTTGATGCTGTTAAATTTGTTTCTTCTCACTTTTGTTTCTTGTTTATTTTACTTGCATTGGCAATGTAAACATATGTTTCCCATGAGAGAGAGAGCGAGAGAGAGAGAGAAGAGAGAGAGAGAGAGAGAGAGAGAGAGAGAGAGAGAGAGAGGAGAGAGAGAGAGAGAGTGAACATTACATGTCACAACCATGTCTTTTAAAGGCCAACACTACTCAAGACAG